>NC_057813.1:432665406-432732115 GCF_018294505.1 Triticum aestivum | reverse complement strand
ATACCTCGTGGGCGCCAAATCACCTGCTCCCCGGGAATCTCCCTTCTCCCGAGCTGCGAAACCACGGCCCCTCCTCCATGGCGCCCCCACCGCACATATTTCACAGCCGCCCTCCTCCCTAATGCCGGAGACGCTATCCATTTGCCGTCGTGCACTGGGCCGTGTGCCTCTTACTCCGTCCTGCTAGAGCTGCCTCAACGACGGCCGCATGAACCGTACCAGAGCCAATTCACCCCACCATTGTTCACGGCGCCGGAGCGGCTCCAACTTCGGATCCGTCCAGAGCCCCGGCGCTTCTTCCCTGTAGCCGTCGACTGTCGCGACATCGCTGTTTCCCTGCCGCCGGTCACCACCGCAACCGCACCGGCCTCACCGACTCGGCGGCTGGACCTGCCTACTTCACCATGCCGCCAGATAGGTCGCACCCTCATCTCAAATCACTTTATTTAGGCATGAGTTGTCTGAATTTTTATTCTGAGCCAATCGATTCCCAATGGGAAGCAGCACCCCTCGAGGCGGCGGAGCTCCTAGGCTGCCGGTTGGCTGGTGTCTAACGTAAGGGTGCGGGGCCGCAAGTTTGCCGCGGAAGCAGCGCTTAGATGGCTATCTTAGAGTTTCGTGGGTTGAAGGTACTGCCGCCGCTGGATCTGGATGCGGGCAGTCTTTGTGGATTGGCCCGGGGGCGGCGCAACCACGGCAGTGCTGTGGGGCGGGGAGCGGGGTTTTGGCCGGGGCCACGGACGGTGGAGGCAGGCTGCTCTGCCGTTGGTCGCTGGCTATTCGGGGAAGATTCCGAACAGTGTCAGTCTGGAGGCACAAGACGGCCATCAAGCCATCCTGCGTAGATCGGATAGTACCAAAATAAAATAAAATCGTGTGACCCCAATTTAGTCTTCGATCAACAAACGTGTGACCACTCTCGTACCTTGTTGTTGATCTATTAGTGTATTTCTTCAGATCAAAGAGATATGTTGTTCTTAACATTATGCGTTATCTGCATCTTCAGCCACACGTCTTCCGACTCACCGCAGCTGCTCCAACAAGGGAAGCATACACCAGAAGGGAGCTATAGTCCCCACTCAACAGTTCCCTGCATCGAATGCGCGTGCCCGACATGGACAACCACAACAACTGCAGGGCCATCGACAAGTCAGCACATGATGCTCACTCCTATGGATGGCGACCAGATAGGTTGTACCCTCATCTTCCTTGTGTGCAACATTTATGGCTTTGTTATTCATCTAAGCATGGAAAATAGATTATCTCATTTCACTATATATTCATGCTGATCTCTTATGGGTCTTGTTCAGGAGTTAATGTTGTTCCATAGTTCAGCTAAGATACTTGTTCTTTAGGTAACGTTGTTCCATAGTTATCATCCATCAGCCAATGCTATCCCATAGGCTGGTGATTATAGTATTATACCACTTCTAGTATTACCTATGTTGTTCTTTAATACTTTTGTGTGCCATCTAGTTAATCTCGAGTACAAACGATACATATTCTGTAGCTTTTATCTGTGTTCTCCCTTTAGTTTTTGAGACCTGTTGTTGCTAGTTAACCCCAGTCCTACTATTTATGTCGTCTCCTACAGACACTCATTACATAAATCTAACTACTAGTTGTCTTCCATGCATGTCACATATAATTGCACACACTGATATATCCACAAGAACCTCACGGAGCAATGTAAAGGCCAATAAACTTGATGTCAATGATACCCAATATGATGGAACATGTAAAGGCAGTTCTTCAGAAGACTTGCAGAAAGATTATGAATCCTCTTCACCCACAAGGTCCTTGCTCTAACTTGGCATGTGATATGGGTACAACATGCATATAATGTCCTGGAGTGTATCTACTCTGTTGCAATGCCATGTGCTTAGCATGCTGATCATGCATGTAAATATGTCATGCCTTCCTGTTTTTCAGTACCTATTCCATTCATGATAACATGTTTTCAAATTCAAGTACTGTCATTCTACTCTATCGCAATGCCATCTGCTTAATTCGGACATCATGCTTCTGAATATCTTATGCATTGTTATTCATCAGTATGTACTTCATCTGTCTACCATACCATGTTTTTTTACATTGAAGTGATGTTCTAGTGCTCTGTTGCAATGCCATCTTAGTTTCCTAATCATACACGTGTATGTTGCCTTAGTTTTTCTGTACGTATTCTGCTAGCATACAGTTTTACATTCAACTAGTTTTTTCTTTTACTGTGTTGTCCTGTCGTATCCCTAGCTCTTACACCATACTCCCTCCGTCCAGATTACATGTTGCCGAAATGGATAAAAAAGGATGTATCTAGAACTGAAATACGCCTAGACCCATCCATTTTTTCCGGATGGAGGGAATACATGTCAATATGTCATGCCTTTCTATTCTTCAGTACCTATTACATCTCTCTATTGTAGCATGCTTTATAATTAAAGCACCATTCTTCTATACAAGGCATGCAAGGGGAAGACGACTATGTTAGAATCTGAAGGGTTACAAACAAGACCTTTGCAAAAGATCCAAACGTCAGGAGATAATAAACCAACTCCAGTTTTTATAGATATTGCTCCAGCACAGAGAAACCCAACTCCTACTGATAATAAGCAAATTCCAGTGGCCAAAGAACTAGTCCGCTCCATTCCAGCAAAAATATGTCAACTCCATTCTAAGAAGCGTGTGTGTATCCTTGCATCATGAAATTTTATAGCATGCTGATCATATTTTCTACATGTTTCTTACCCATCTCTCTTTTAGAAAATAAGCTTAACAGATAGAAGAATTTCTGCACTACTATCGTTTGTGAGGAAAGATTCTTGCAGGAATTCTCTGTGCTCCAATGCAGATGTAAGTACTCTGTTGTATATCACTATATTTTTACATCATCATGTATTTTGTTAATCGGCGTGAATCCAACCTTTATCTGATCTAAATTTAGTTGTAGCAAAATGTATGATTAAAGGCCACAAAGTTGATTTTTGTAAGGAAAACTACCTGGTAGTTTTGCATCCTGAGATGCATGAGTGTACTATCTCATATCACTGGGTTTGAATACTTTGGTTCTGCAGTGAGCTTTTAGTGTTTTTGTCACTGTGTTGTCCTGTCGTATCCCTAGCTCTTACATCATACTCCCTCCGTCTGGATTACATGTCGCGGAAATGGATAAAACTAGATGTATCTAGAACTGAAATACGCCTAGACCCATCCATTTATTTCTGGATGGAGGGAATACATGTCAATATGTCATGCCTTTCTATTCTTCAATACACATTCCAGCTCTGTTGTAGCATGTTTTATAATTGAAGCACCATTCTTCTATATAAGGCATGCAAGGGAAGACAGCTATGTTAGAATCTGAAGGGTTACAAACCAGGTCTTTGCAAAAGATCCAAACGCCAAGAGATAATAATCCAACTCCATTTTTCATAGATACTGCTCCAGCGCAGAGAAACCCAACTCCCACAGATAATAAGCAGATTCAAGTGGCCAAAGAACTAGTCCGCTCCAGTCCAGCAAAAGAATGTCAAGTCCATTCTAAGAAGCGTGTGCGTATCCTCGCATCATGAAATTTTATAGCATTCTGATCATATTTTCTACATGTTTCTTACCCATCTCTCTTTTAGAAAATAAGGTTAAACGATAAAAGACTTCCTCCATTGGAATTGTATTCGAGGAAAATATCTTGCGGGAATTGTCTGTGCTCCAATGTTGATGTAAGTACCTGTCGGTGTACTAAAGTAGGGGTACCTTAGTACCCCGAACTTGTGCACGGGCAGTCGCAGCGTCCCGCGGCAAGGCTTGCCGGGCATCAGCCAAGACCCTTCGCTATTCATATTACTGCCATTCAAGAACAAAGTGTTAGCCGAGAAGACAAGGCCCCGGCAAGAGGAGCTTGCCGGGAAGGACAAGACCCCGGCAAGAGGAGCTTGCCGGGAAGGCCAACCAGGGCACTTCAAGAGACTTGCGGCGATGCTCCGCGCATCCCGGCAAGACCCGGCGAGCGGCAAGCTTGCGGGTGCGACAAGACAGCGACCCCGGCAAGGCGCTTGCCGCGACAAGGCCACCACTCTGCGCCCACGCTCTAGCACATCCGACGGCGTGTCGCCACAGGATCGCTCCTGGTGCACGTGGTGGGTGGCTGTGCAGCCGAGCGGTGCGAGGTGGCAAGAGGAGCTGACAAGGAGGCCATCGTGGCGATCGGTGGCGCCCCTAACGGTCGTTTCCTACACTGTTTGAGCGACCAGACGGGCATTAAATGCCCTTGTCCCCTGCCGTCAAAGTTAGGTAGGGGGCACTGTTGATAGCGGTTGTACCAACCCCTGTTTTTACTCTTTTACCCCTTTTTTCTACGCTACCACCTGTCGGTGACCCCTTTAACCTATAAAAAGGAGGCCCATGCGCACGTAGAAGAGGTTCGGTTCGACTCATTCGACACCACAACACACCCACGCTTTCAAGCAAGAACATAATAGAAACACAAAGCAGCAGTAGGAGTTTTATCTCTCCGGAGAGCTCCGAAGCTGGGTAAAATCCCCTGCGTGCTTTCACCTCGATCTGCTCTGCGTGCGCCCTCCGCTCCCTTGCCGGACCGAAAAGGGCCCCTGCCCCATAGGTGTTCGTTCCCCACGACATCTTTGGCGCGCCAGGTAGGGGGGCATCGAGGTCATGCGTATCTGATTCGGCGTCTGCGCGCGCTACATCAGCATCTTCATCGACATGCTACCGAAGAAGAAGACTTCGGAGGTGCCGCTCCGTCTGCGACTATCCTGCCACCACCGGAGCAAACGGGTGGTGGGGTGGATGCCGGCGGAGGAGCGGGCGTCGACGGTGGGACTCACGTCGTCACCAGGTCCAAGGACAAGGCCCCACAAGCTGCAACGTCTGTACATCCACCGCAACCCTCCCAGGGGGTGCAGGATCGACAATGCCATGGTGCTCCTAGCACTGTACTCGCGTTGGAGCAAGGCCAAGCTGGTGGGTCGCGGGACGTTCAAGGCCAACGTACACATCAACACGCTGGCACGAGCGCAGTGCGGTCGCCTGGACGAGAAGTTGCTCCTTCTAACACTGTTAGAAGTTTGAGCATATCCCGTACCTCGCGCCGCTCGCCACCACCACCCAACACTCCAGAGGAAGCGCTGGCCCGAGCCCAGCTGCTTCTAGATTACCCTCCAGCGCCATATAAGATCGACGACTGGAGGGCCGCCATTCAGAGCCTCATCGGCTTCGCCAACGGAGACATGCCCCGGCAACCGAGCACATCGAAGCCCCGGCAAGACGCCCAGGCGCAAGCCGACGCCGACAAGACCGCTGGGGGTGCCACCACCGTGCACTCCCCGCCTCGAAGGCCAAGATCACCGACTCGCCGGGCCAACCTCGACACCGACTCCACCGCGTCGTCGGACCCGCGAGCTCGCCGCGATCAATGCCAAGTTCTCCAAGAACGACGACACGAAGACGCTCGCACCCGCATCGAGCGTCGAAGAGAAGCGCGGCGTCAATCTGACCAACGCGCTGGGCCCACTGTCGATATGCATGCGCCAGGGGAACCAGGCGACTTGCCGTACGCGGTAGGTTGCCCTGCGTTCACCCGTGAGCTGCGGCAGGTCCAGTGGCCCAGTACCAAGAACTTCAAGCCAGACGTGCCCGAGAAGTACGATGGCAGGATACATCCGTCAGAGTTCCTCAGCGTCTACACCATCGCGGTGCAGGCTGCCGGGGGGCGCGACGAGAAGATCCTTTCCAACTACTTCCCGCTGGTGCTCAAGCCCAACGTCAGATCTTGGCTCATGCACTTGCCGGACAACTCCATCTCTTCATGGGCGGACCTGTGCCATCAGTTTGTCGGCGCCTTCACAGGCGGCCACAAACCCCATGGCCAGGAGAGCGATCTTCACCTGCTCGCCCAGAAGGAAGGAGAACCCCTGCGCAAGTACATACAGAGATTCAGCCAGGTGCAGCGCAACATCCCAGACGTCCACCCAGCCGCGGTTATCAGCGCGTTCCATCAGAACGTGCGTAACCGCAGGATGAGGGAGGAGATGGCGATGTGCAAAATCAGAGATGTCAGCGACCTATATGCTCTGGCCGACAAGTGTGCACAGGCCGAAGAGGGGAGGAGACTCCCTGGAGAGAACGCAGGAGCAGAAGGATCTGACAGTGAGGACGCCCCTCCGGCAAAGAAGAACCGGAGGCGGAACAACAGAAAGAGAAAGGCTAAGGATGTGCTAGTTGTCGAGCAGTCCGGCAACGGAGGCGGTTCCGAGAAGGCCAAAGCTGGTGACTCCGGTGAGGCTGTGGTAGCCGCCAACAAGCAGGATGGCTCCGGCAAGCAGTACTGCAAGATCCACCGCACCAAGGGCCACGACCTCCAAGCTTGCAAGAAGGTTGAGCAGATGGCAGAGCTACAGAAAGATGAATACGAGCGCCGCGACAAGGAGAAGGCCTAGGAAGGTGGCGAGGGATCTGGCAAGAAGCGTCCCGCCCGGGGAGGGCGCCGCGGCAAGGCCAAGCAGTGCCAAGGAGATAGGCCTCCCCGTGGCCGCGACAAAGACGAAGACGAAGATGAAGATGATGAGATGGAGGAGGATGAGACTGATGAGCAGGAGTTCCAGAAGGCAACAGAGGTGTTGTGCGTCGACGGCGGTGCTTCTCTGCACACCTCGCACCGCCAACTCAAACAGTGGGTGCGAGAAGTGAACGCAGCAGAACCGTCCATTGAGTCACGCAAGCCCCTGAAGTGGTCCAGCACGCCCATCATCTTCGACGTTGAGGATCACCCTGATCGCATCATTGCGGTCGGGTGCTTGCCGATGTTGGTTTCTCCAACAATCCGCAACCTCAAGGTCACGAAGATGCTGGTTGACGGCGGGGCCAGCCTAAATCTGATCTCCTCCGCAGTGCTCAAGAATCTCCAGATCCCCGACAACGAGCTCGAAGAGACCGGCACCTTTCAAGGAATCAACCCGGGAAGGAGCAAGCCGAAGGGGAAGATCACACTGCCAGTAACTTTTGGCAGCGAGCTGAACTTCAGGATAGAGAAAGTCACGTTTGACGTTGCTGATTTCCCATTGCCCTACAATGGGATACTCGGCCGTCCGGCGCTTGCCAAGTTCATGGCAGCCTCTCATTATGCCTACAACGTGCTCAAGATGCCTGGTCCGATAAGTGTCATTTCTGTCCATGGCGACAAGAAAGATGCACTTATCTGTACTGACAAGATCTACCGGGAAGCAGCAGCCGCAGCAGAACGCAAACCACTTGCCGTTGAAGCTCCCGGGGGGAAGAAGAAGACCAAGTCCGGCAAGAGTAGCTCTGATGCACACTCCGGCAAGCGCACCTCTTCGGAGTGCTACGCTACCATCGAGGACGCACCATCAAGCTCCACCGACAAGTGCAAGAAGGCAAAGACAGCTTCACCGGAGACCAAGAAAGTGGCCGCCAAGGAGGACGGCACTGGTGGTACCTTCACCATATGTGCCACGCTTGACCCTAAATAGGAAAGCGCGCTCGTTGCTTTCCTGCGGGCGAATGTCAATGTGTTTGCATGGCAACCATCTGACATCCCCGGTGTTTCCATGAAAGTAATTGAGCACCACCTTGCCGTCTGCCCTCACGCGCGGCCCGTCAAGCAGAGAGTCAGGAAGCAAGCAGTAGAACGCCAAGAGTTCATTGCAGAGGAGATCAGGAAGTTGGAAGCAGCAGGCCTGGTCCGAGGAGTACTCCATCCAACGTGGTTAGCCAATCCAGTAGTCGTGCGCAAAGCAAACGGGAAGTGGAGGCTTTGTATTGACTTCACTGATGTTAATAAAGCTTGTCCCAAGGATCCATTTCCCTTGCCGCGCATAGACTAGATTGTTGACTCCACGGCAGGATGTGATCTGCTTTCATTCCTTGATGCATACTCAGGATATCATCAGATCTTCATGGCAGAAGAGGATGAAGAGAAAACCACATTCATTACTCCATGTGGCACGTACTGCTTTGTACGGATGCCTTTCGGACTAAAGAATGCTGGTTCAACATTTGCAAGGGTAGTCAGTCATGCTTTTGAGCCACAGCTGCACAGAAATGTAGAAGCTTACATGGATGACATAGTGGTCAAGAGCAAGGACAAAGAAATTTTGATCCAAGATTTGGACGAGACTTTCGCAAATCTGCGCAAGATCAATCTCAAGTTGAATCCCGAGAAGTGCGTGTTTGGAGTCCCTTCCGGCAAGCTTCTCGGATTCTTTGTGTCTCAGCGGGGGATCGAAGCCAATCTCGACAAGATCAAGCCCATCGAGCAAATCGAAGCACCAAGGCGCATCAAGGATGTGCGAAGGCTTGCCGGCTGCGTTGCTGCTCTCAGTAGGTTTATCTCTAAGTCTGCTGAACACGCCCTGCCATTTTTCAAAATTTTGAAAAAGGCGGGTCCAATGAAATGGACTTCGGAAGCGGAGGCTGCGCTGCAAGACTTGAAGAAATATTTGTCCTCCACTCCAACACTTGTCGCACCTAAACCACAAGAGAAGTAGCTGCTGTATCTGGCGGCAACCAATCAAGTGGTTAGTGCTGCGTTAGTGGCGGAGAGGGAGGCAGATGATGAGTCAGCAACCGCGGCGAGCGAATCCAGCGACAAGCAGGGGGCTTCCCCGACAAGTTCTGGTTCCGGCAAGGATGGATCTGCGCAGCCACAAGAAGAGAAACATAAGAAGATGGTGCAGCGCCCAGTTTACTTTGTCAGTTCCCTTCTGTAGGGGGCTAGATCAAGGTACTCTGGTGTGCAAAAGTTGCTTTTCGGCCTTCTCATGGCCTCGAGGAAGCTGCGCCATTACTTTCAAGCACACGAGATCACAGTGGTCACTCGCTTTCCGTTGAAGAGGATATTGCAGAATCCAGAGGCAACAGGCAGGATTGTCGAGTGGGCACTGGAATTGTCAAGCTTTGGCCTCAAGTTTGAAAGTACTTCAACTATGCAGAGCCGAGCATTGGCAGAATTCATAGCAGAATGGACGCCAACACCCGATGAAGAAACTCCGGAGAGGAGCATCCCCGTCAAGGAAGCGAGCAAAGAATGGATCATGTACTTTGACGGTGCCTTCTCGCTGCAAGGCGCCGGTGCGGGCGTACTACTTGTCGAACCCACCGGAGAGCACCTCAAGTACGTGGTCCAGATGCACTTTCCCAAGGAGCAAGCAACAAACAATACTGCAGAGTATGAAGGCTTGCTTGCCTGACTCAGGATCACGACAGACCTTGGGATAAGGAAGCTTATTGTCAGGGGTGACTCGCAGCTTGTCGTCCGTCAAGTTAACAAAGATTATCAGAGTCCGTTGATGGAAGCATAGATTGATGAAGTGAGGAAACTAGAAGAGCATTTTGATGGCCTGCAAATGGAACATGTTCCAAGAGCTCAGAATGACATTGCAGACGGCCTGTCAAAGTGCGCCGCACTCAAGTTACCTGTGGAACCAGGGATTTTTGTGCTCAAGCTGACTCATCCATGTGTAACACCATCAACTGGACAGAGCAAGAAGAGGAAGCTGATTACTGGCGACTACTTTCCGGCAGAGCTCCCCGAAGCCGCCGTAAAGAAAGTCCCCAAGATCAACACAAAGAGTGCTGAGGAGCAGTCTGCTCCGACAAGCCCTAGGGTTTGTTTCGTTGAAGCAGACGCTCCCGACAAGCTGTGTCTCGACACGCTTGCCGGGGAGCATCATGCTCCGGCCGAATCGCAGATTCTGACCGTGGAAGCAGATGTTCCCGCAGCAGCATTTGCGCCTTTAGTCCTTGTCGTTGAGCCACAAGCTCCGGCATGGGCACAGCAGATCGTCCATTTCCTTCAAACAGGAGAACTTCCTGAAGAGCAAGAAGAAGTGGAGAGAGTAGTCCGGCAATCAAGTATGTACCAGTTTGTCGATGACATACTGTACAGAAGAAGATTGAACGAAGTGAAATTGAAGTGCATTTCCCGGGAAGATGGACAGGAGCTGTTGGCGGAGATACATGGAGGCATATGTGGTCACCACATTGGCGCAAGAACACTTGCCGGCAAAGCCTTCCGGCAAGGTTTCTTCTGGCCGACAGCCCTCCAGGATGCAACTGCACAAGTAACCAAGTGTGAAGCGTGCCAGTTCCACTCCAAGCAGACACATCAACCAGCTCAAGCTCTCCAAACAATCCCTTTATCCTGGCCATTTTCGGTCTGGGGGCTCGACATCCTCGGCCCCTTTCCCCGAGCTGTCGGGGGCTTCGAGTACTTGTACGTAGCGATCGACAAGTTCACGAAGTGGCCGGAGGTGGAAGCAGTGAGGAAGGTGATAGCACAGTCAGCAGTCAAGTTCTTCAGGTTAATTGTTGCCGTTTCGGAGTCCCTAGCAGGAACATCACCGACAATGGCACACAATTCACGAGCCGCACATTCATGCAGTACGTCCAAGATCTTGGCATCAAGATCTGCTTCGCTTCTGTTGCTCACCCGAGAAGCAACGGTCAAGCGGAGAGGGCAAACGCTGAAGTGCTGCGCGGGCTCAAGACCAGAACTTTCGACAGGCTGCGCAAGTGCGGAAGAAATTGGATCGAGGAGCTGCCGGTGGTTCTTTGGTCGATCAGGACGACGCCGAATCAAGCCATAATGGAGTGGAGATGACGTCGTTCAAAGAAGTACAGCCTTGCCGGGACACGGACGACAGAAAAGCTAAGTTGCCAAAGTTTGAGCACAGTCAATTTTTTTAAATTTTTATGTTATATTCCTTGAACGACCGTGCCTTGTATGGAAAACCTGTGCGCGGAGGAATCGACTTGTGGCTAAGTTGCGCCCTTAATCTGTTTCGAGTCTGCTCAACGATGAAAGTGTGCTGCAACTAGCCCCGACAAGGTTTCTTGCCGGAAGCAACACCGCCGGCAGGCTGCTGATGTTCCGCACTCAGCGCTCGCGGCAAGTGTGTTCCCACCGGCAAGTTCCCTAAAAGCGTAGGGTAAAAACATACAAGGGATGGAATTGAGTAAAGGATATAACATAGCAAGCATCCCCTTTTCATTAAAAAACATCCCACTCAGGTACAGTCCATAGAGGATGAACAACATGAAAGAGAGGATTACAAGTTTTAGATGCGGCTAAGGCCCAGAGGCTTACGAATTAAAAAGATAAGATACCCGTAATCCCTTTCCTGTCCCTCTCTTCAGGAGGTAGGTCAAGGAGGCGAAAAGGGCAAAAGGGGCGCCTAGGCGAGCTACAGGTGCCAGAAGACACCAAGAGAACATCCCGGGGGACGTCCGAAGGCTGGACGGTGGTGGCGGCGCCAGAAGAGGGGCTCGAAGACGGGGAGGCAGGACGTCAGCACGCTGTCGAGGGCACTACGCCCTCGTACTCCGACTTGACGGCCTTGTCGCCAGCCCTCTTCCCCTTCCGCCGCCTCCCTACGCCAGCCGCCCAAGGAGACGACCCCGAGGAGTTCAAGGAGCCGACAACACGGATGATGGGGTCACCGGTGACGCACAATAGCGGCGCCCGACACCTAGTCGGGCCCGCCATCCCGCCGCCCGCTACCCTTGTCGTCGCTGTCGCTCTCCTCCTCGTCACTCTCGCTCGAGGGGGAGCCTTCGCTATCGGAGGAGCTGTCCACGCAGCACTTCGCCCGAGTGCCGAAGCACCCGAAGACCTTGACGGAGAGGAGATCGCCCTCCATTAACTTAAAATGGAGGGTAAACCCCGCCATCAGGCTGTGGATGCGGGCGAACGTCTTCCACCCACGATCAAGATACATCACATTAGGGGCTGGGAATACAACGCGGACTCGCGTGCCGTTGATCCCACAGCCCCTCATGTGCAGTCTCAGTGTCTCGGGCGGATCCAACTCCATCGCGCTCGCAAACGGAGCTGGAAGCCGGAGGGGACGACGAGGCGCCCGGCGCAGCCTGACGAAGAACTCGCAAGGGTCATCCCCTGTATGGACCGCCGTGGGGAGAGGAACCGCCGGCGGAGGCGGAGATGGCGCGCCGCCCCGTCCGCCTCTTCCCCGAGCGCCTCGACCTCGTCCTCGACCTCGTCCATGACATCGCCCCCTCCCTCTTCCCCTTGTGGCTGGCTCTGCCACCACGGGCGCGGGATAGGAAGGGGTGCGTTGTCTGGCGGCGACCCTCGCTGCCACCGATGAAGGGCCAGGGTTCCCTTCCTCCATGGCGAATGTGAGAAAGGGGAGCAGAAGCTGAAAAAAGGAGAAGATGAGAGAGTGCGGGCTTCTGCGCTCCCCTCCCGCTCTTCTTAAAGGAGCGAGGTGGGGGCTCGGCCGCCCCGCTCAGCGAATCAGGGCACGGGAAGAGCAGGGAATCGGGGCCGACCCGCTGCCTCTGCTCGCAACGGCCCAGTTTCCCACTTCCACCGTCCGCGACCCCAAGCGCATGGAAGCCGCGTGGCGGGGATGCAGAACCAAGGCGAACGTTACGCATTTCCTGTATTTAAGTATTGCCCACGATCTCTCCCACGACGCTGCGATTGACGCGTGCCGTTACGGGAGGATGCGGTGGATACGGAGTGGATTTGGTTTGGACCCAGGCCACGCGTGCCCGTGCCCTGTTTTGGGCCTGGCCCAACAGCGCTCGGCACCGTGTATGGCCCAGGCCCGGGGGCTCCTGTCGGTGTACTAAAGTAGGGGTACCTTAGTACCCCGAACTTTTGCACGGGCAGTCGCAGCGTCCCGCGGCAAGGCTTGCCGGGCGTCCACCAAGACCCTTCGCTATTCATATTACTGCCATTCAAGAACAAAGTGTTAGCCGAGAAGACAAGTCCCCGGCAAGAGGAGCTTGCCGGGAAGGACAAGACCCCGGCAAGAGGAGCTTGCCGGGAAGGCCAACCAGGGCACTTCAAGAGACTTGTCGCGACGCTCCGCGCGTCCCGGCAAGACCCGGCGAGCGGCAAGCTTGCGGGTGTGACAAGACAGCGACCCCGGCAAGGCACTTGCCGCGGCAAGGCCACCACTCTGCGCCCACGCTCCAGCACATCCGATGGCGTGTCGCCACAGGATCGCTCCTGGTGCACGTGGCGGGTGGCTGTGCAGCCGAGCGGTGCAAGGTGGCAAGAGGAGCTGACAAGCAGGCCATCGTGGCGATCGGTGGCGCCCCTAACGGTCGTTTCCTACACTGTTTGAGCGACCAGACGGGCATTAAATGCCCTTGTCCCCTGCCGTCAGAGTTAGGTAGGGGGCACTGTTGATGGCGGTTGTACCAACCCTCGTTTTTACTCTTTTACCCCTTTTTTCTACGCTGCCACCTGTCGGTGACCCCTTTAACCTATAAAAAGGAGGCCCATGCGCACGTAGAAGAGGTTCGGTTCGACTCATTCGACACCACAACACACCCACGCTTTCAAGCAAGAACAGAATAGAAACACAAAGCAGCAGTAGGAGTTTTATCTCTCCGGAGAGCTCCGAAGCTGGGTAAAATCCCCCGCGTGCTTTCGCCTCGATCTGCTCTGCGTGCGCCCTCCGCTCCCTTGCCGGACCGAAAAGGGCCCCTGCCCCATAGGTGTTCGTTCCCCACGACAGTACCTGTTGTATATCACTATATTTTTACATCAGCATGTATTTTGTTAATCGGCGTGAATCTAACCTTTATCTGATCTAAAATTAGTTGTAGCAAAATGTTAAAGGCGCCAATGTTGATTTTTGTAAGGAAAACTGCCTGGTATTTTGCATACTGAGCTGCATGAGTGTACTATCTCATATCATGCACATTACTGAATTGTAGTGCTGCTCTTGTTGCCCATTCATTCATTGTGTCAATGTTGCTTTCATATTACCTTACGTGGCTGATGATCGTTGTGCCATATTGTGTTAATTCGGTGTAGGATAGTTACCCAAACGTTCGTTGTGTCAATGTTGCTTTCCTATTATCTGACTTGGCCAATGATAGCAATGCTAGTGTGTTTATTTGGTGCAGGCTGCTGAAGATAAGAAGACAAACTCTAAAAACAGCAAGGCAACCCCATTGTTTTTTTCCAATAAATCTAGGCCAGGTAATATGGCAATAACTCATGATTAATTTGTTTGGTTCCCCTCCTAATTTATGTTATGATGCAGTGGTCGAGACACTCTCCACTATCAATAATACAAGCCTGCCAAAATTGCCATCTGAATCTGTTCAGTATCCTCTGTCTCGAATGCAACGGAATAAATGTATGTTTGTGAACCAATTAATGGCTGATGCAATGATGGAAATGGTGGAGGAATCAGAGGTGCAGAGTCGTGCGACACAACAACTGATCAATGTTTTCAGAGACAGTGTAGCAAAGCAGCAAGAACTTGCCCACATGCTTATGGGCGTCATCCGTGCTGAAGTTGCAGATTGTGACATTGTAGATCGTTAGGTTCTGCTCATTTATTTGCATTGGCATGAATCTTTGATTGCCCAGTGGATGTAATTTCCTATAATATATGCTGGATGTGCAACGTTTTTCCCTGTATGCCTTACCTTTGCTTGATCGGTTTTGGTCCTGTGCATAATTGCTCGTCGTAATGGGCTCAAATTATCTAATTTGGCCTAAAGACATGTACGAACTTTAGTGGGCCCATTAAGTTAATGGGCCGTTACTAAGCCGAAAGTTAATGGTCGGCCCTCTTACCTCCCGGGTCGTTAACAGGCTGACATCAAAGCGGGCAATAGGTGGGTCCGATTGATTTCACGGGCCGTTAATAGGCCGTTACTAAGTTTGGGCTACATATGGCTCAACTATACTGTAGGCCTTTAGCAGGCCGAAAGAGACAGCGGGCTTATACTGGACCATGAAGAGAATGGGCCGCTAAGAGGCCGAAAGTCAGGTCGTATTGTAAATGGCCCAACTATGTTGTGGGCCTTTAGCAGGCCGAAAGAGAAACCGGGCTAGTATTGGACCATGAAGGGCATGGGCCGTTAAAAGGCCAAAACTAAGGTCTAACTACAAATGGCCCAACTCATTAATGGTCCGTTAACAGGCCGAAAGGCACACAGGGCCGGGAATTGGCCCAACACTTAAATGGGTCGCTAAAAGGCCCAAACTCAGGTCCGACTACAAATGTCCCAACTGATTTATGGGCTGTTAACAGGCTGAAAGAGACACCGGGCCGGAAATTGGCCCAACACTTAAATGGGCCGCTAAAAGGTCGAAACTCAGGTCCGACTACAAATGGCCCATCTGATTTATGGGTCGTCAACAGGATGAAAGACACACCGGGCCGGAAATTAGCCCAACATTTAAATGGGTCGCTAAAAGGCCGAAAGATGTACATCCTGAAAATTGGCCCATCCATTGAATGGGCCGTTAACAGGCCGAAATCTCATCGGGCCAATATTGAGCCCAAAAATATAGCGGGCTGTTAACGGGCTCGAACTGACGATGGGCTGCAATGGTGTCAAATCTTTAATGGGTCGTTGACGGGCCGAATTGGCACATCTCTTATGGGTCGTGGGCTTAAATGGACCTGACACAAGTAGGCCTTATATGGGCCGGCCTGCTAATTTTTACTGGGCCGGCCTTTTTCACCGGAATGGGCCACTATTGGGCCGTGCCACGTGTCGAACTATCGTAGGCGCCTCCTGTCCAATGAGTGGATGACATCTATCCCAACGGTGAGGCAACACGTGTTTCCTCTGACCAATGATGATTTTACACGTGGAAAATCCCCATTGATCTGGGCTATTAACGGGTTATCGGACCCAAAACCGGACCCGATAGCTTAACAGCGTTCCGTTACGGTGGATGTCACGTGTCGATCACCCTTGACGAAAGCACTTCTGTAATGCGCGATTTATCGTCATGGAAGTGGACACTTCCGTGATGATAATTTTGGTAATGTCATGGAACACTTCTACGACAGCACAGGTATGACTATCTTCATTCTGTCATAAAATCATCATGGGTGTACATGCATGACAAAAAACGTGACCTACTGTGACAAACACGTATCATCACGGAAGTGTATTTTTTTGTAGTGGTGGGAAGAGGGGCTGGGCTGCAGAGCCCCAAAAGTCTTTTACCTCCATCTTCTTAGCTAATCCACAATAGAAGTTATCCTCACATTGTAATCATTGTAAAGAATGCACCAAAAACTTTGGCAACAATACACACCACCATGCGCTATTAGAAGAGTTATAGAAATCTATTGCGCGAGGCGGGACAAAGTACGGACTTGAAAAACATCGGCAATGGACATGACTCAGCTACCAACATGAACAAACTATTTTGTAGGTGCTAAGTTCTACGTGTTGTTCTATTCATCTAGGCGTCAGAACAATGGTCTAGAAAAAAACCTTACTCTTCATGTGGTGTGCAAAGAAGTAATCTAGCCAACCCAGTTAGCCCAACTTAGTTCTTAAAAAAAGCTAGTCCAACTCAATCATTATGTGTGTGAGGACCGTCTCACCCACAAATTCCAGCATAGACCATTGCCTAGCTAATTGACCAATTTAGAAGCTTCTTAAAGCAACTTCAGCAAAGTCAGTCATATCAGTCATATCATCATAATAACCCTATTATAGAGTTTTTGACCCCCCCCAAGGCACTATAACAGAGTCGTCATCTTATCAGGGATGACCACCATTTTTGAAACATCATCCATATCTACCTCCCAATCATCATATATGGCATCTAGGGTTGCCCTTTAGAACGTGCTTCATATGGCAGTTCCATGTAAATATGATGTGACATGGAGGAAACTTCAGGTGGTCTCCACTCTCCACCTCACATATGATGATATAAGGGGTTGAGAAAAAGGTATGTTTATTAACAGTGAATGTCATGATTATGAGGCAGTAAATACGAGAACTCTCAATTTGCACGTAGCATGTGTACCTTTGGTATCTATTAGGGGAAAATCTCCTCTTTCCCAAATGGCGTGCGGTTACACCCGCAACATACGCCTCTCTCGTATCTCTCTAGAATCGACGCATCATTTCTTAGCGTCACGTCTCTCCGGATGATATATATTGTAATTTGTAACTCCCGATCAAGAGAAGTTTCCATTCAATTCAAAAACACGTTAGTAGCTACCCGAAGTTAGTACCTATTTTGACTGCTACTTACATTCTAGTCATGTTCTAGATTTATTCTATGTTAGGACTTGTGTAACTATTAGTAAATGTGTTTGTATTATGCAATGGATTGGTATTAATATAAATAAAGTACCCGATTTCATCTGGAAATGACATGTTCCATGTGTTTACCACATATCAAATTCTCTTGAACAAATTTTTGCGGTTGAAATTATTTTCTCTCGCATATCAAACTTGCAATTTTTTGAATATTTCTCCCTCATTATATTTGGAACCACAAGGTAATGAGTTCGATCTACTACTCATTTGCAGACTATCCCCTTTTACTGCGAGGTCTATGTTTTATCAGTCTCGACAAGCGATTACCTCCAACGTGTATTTCCTTATATTTAAATTTTAACATACACAAGGTAATGGAAACATGCGCATCTACTAATATTGTTAGGTTATGTAGCCTATTACTCTGATATCTATGTGATCTTCAATGTGTTATATTCTGAAAGCACAAGTGCTCTCTGGGTGATTTTGGTAATTAATGTCAACATATCTCTTGTTGGACTAACACTTTTACCTAGTATGTTTCAGATGAGTTCAACAAATGAAGTGGCATGGACTAAAGGATGTGGAACCACTTCAAGATGCTAAGGACAAAGGATTGGCTCAAGCTTCAAGCTCAAGACTCTACATTTTCTATTTTAGTGATCCAAGATCACATTGAGTCTATAGGAAAAGCCAATACTATCAAGAGGGGATGAGGTGTTGCTTAATGGCTTGCTTGCTCAAAGTGCTTAGTGATATGCTCCAAAGCCCTCAACTAGTTTCTCACATCCACATATGTACTAAACCAAAAAGTCTAACTCGACCCTACCGACTCTTTCTATCTGGTGCCACCGAGTTCAGATGTCTTAGCCACTGCCACAAACCCTAGGCAAATCGGTCTCACCGATAGGGATCTCGGTCTCACCGAGATGGGATTGTAATCTCTCTGTGTATGTCCATTACCAAAATCGGTCTCACCGAGATTGTGTAATCGGTACTACCGAGATTACAATGTAAACTCTCTGTTCCTTTTCGTAACATTTCGGTCTCACCGAGATGAGCGAATTGGTCCCACCGAGTTTGCCTAACCAACTCTCTGGTTAGCTTATTACCAAAATCGGTCCCGCCGAGTTTTTGTAATCGGTCTCACCGAGATTATGTTATGCCCTAACCCTAAACATATCGGTCCTACCGAGTTGCATGTCGGTCCCATCGAAAATCCTAACGGTTACTAGATTTGTTGAATCGGTCCGACCGAGTTTCTCAATTTGGTCCCACCGAGATTGGCAAGTTGTGTGTAACGGTTAGATTTCGTGTGGAGGCTATATATACCCCTCCACCCACTCTTCATTCATGGAGAGAGCCATCAGAACTTGCCTACATTTCCAGCATATATTTTCTGAGAGAGAACCACCTACTCATGTGTTGAGACCAAGATATTCCATTCCTAGCATATGAATCTTGATCTCTAGCCTTCCTCATGTTGCTTTCCACTCAAATCTTCTTTCCACCAAATCCAAATCCTGTGAGAGAGAGTTGAGTGTTGGGGAGACTATCATTTGAAGCACAAGAGCAAGGAGTTCATCATCAACACACCATTTGTTACTTCTTGGAGAGTGGTGTCTCCTAGATTGGCTAGGTGTCACTTGGGAGCCTCCAACAAGATTGTGGAGTTGAACCAACGAGTTTGTAAGGGCAAGGAGATCGCCTACTTCGTGAAGATCTACCGCTAGTGAGGCAAGTCCTTCGTGGGCGACGGCCATGGTGGGATAGACAAGGTTGCTTCTTCGTGGGTGGAGCCCTCCGTGGACTCGTGCAATCGTTACCCTTCGTGGGTTGAAGTCTCCATCAACGTGGATGTACGATAGCACCACCTATCGGAACCACGACAAAAACATCCGTGTCTCCAATTGTGTTTGAATTCTCCAATCCCATCCCTTTACATTCTTGCAAGCTGCATGCTTTACTTTCCGCTGCTCATATACCCTTTGCATGCTTGCTTGTTATGAATTGTGATCATTAAACTTGTGCCAAAAACTCCACTTAAACTTAAAGAAGTTAAAATCTGCAACTTTTGGTACTTAGTGTCTAATCACCCCCCTCTAGATACCTCTTCTCGATCCTTTCAATTGGTATCAGAGCATTGGTCTCCATTGCTTTGGTTTAAACACCATTGGAGGAAGATGGATGAGTCTACTATTGGGAGTCTTAGACATAGAGTACCTATACTTGATGGAGAGTATTTTCATGAGTGAAAAAATGAGGTGCTTGTGATTTTCAATGAATATCATTTGAACAAGTACATTGCTAGCCCTTGTGCACCTCATGTTGACCCTATGCATCCTACCCTTGATGAGTCAATTGACATGATTCACAATCTTAGAACTGTTGAACTTATCACTAGAGGCTTGCCTAGAAACTTGATTGGATGTTTGCCTACTCTTAAGTGTGCCTACACCATATGGAAATTTCTTGAGGAACGTTTTCCAAATTATTCCTTGAAAAATCTAGATGAAATTCTCCATAAGTCTATTACCTTGAGTAAGAGGAATTCCAGTGATCCTATGTTTGGTGATTGTCTATTTGAGCTTACAAATCTTATGCATGCCAAAGGAGATGTTTAAATTATTAGTGATATTGTTTCCAAAGCTATTAAAATTCATAAAGAAGATCATTGTCAAACTCACTCTAATGAATCACCCTCTCTAGGATTTGATCCACCACTTGACGAGGTTGAACATGGATACTATGACGAGGATGATGATAGTGACTTTGATCTTGATGATGCAATGAGACACTTTGGTCTTATGGAAAATCTTCGGGGATATATGGCAGGAGGAAAGGAATGGGTTCTTGATAGTGGATGTACCGATCACATGACCAAAGATAAAGATATGTTTCGTGAGCTTGCTGAAAACGATGGTCCTCGAAAGTATGTCACTTTAGGTGACAACTCAAAGGGTAAGGTGGTTGGCCTCGGTAAGGTGGCCATATCACATGATAGCTCCATACAAAATGTCATGCTCGTTGAATCTCTTGGCTACAACTTACTTTCAGTATCTAGACTTGCTGATTTCGGTTTCAATGTCCTATTTACTGAAGTAGATTGCCAAGTGTTTCGTAGAGATAATCATAAAATGGTATTTACCGGTGTACGTAGAGGTGATCTATACATTGTTGATTTCATTAAAAAGGATCAACCTAGAACTTGCTTTATTGCTAAATCCTCTAAAGGTTGGTTATGGCATAGACGATTAGTTCATGTTGGTATGTGAAACCTTGACAAGCTTATTAAAGGAAATCATATCCTTGGTGTTAACGATGTCATATTTGATAAGCATAGACTTTGCAGCGCTTGTCAAGCAGGTAAATAGGTTGGAGGAAGGCATCCCGTGAAGAACATCATGACCACAAGGAGGCCACTTGAGCTACTTCACATGGATCTTTTTGGTCCCAACACCTACAAAAGTCTCGGTGGAAATTCTTTTGGTCTAGTTATAGTTGATGATTTTTCAAGATTTACATGGGTGTTCTTTCTCGATGATAAATCGCAGGTCCAAAAGATCTTCAAAAACTTCGCTAGGAAGGCCCAAAATCAATTTGAAGTGAAGATCAAGAAGGTTCGCAGAGACAACGGAATGGAGTTCAAGAACGCAAATGTGGATACCTTTCTTGACGAAGAAGGTATTTCACACGAGTTCTCGGCTACATACACACCTCAACAAAATGGAGTTGTTGAGAGGAAGAACCGGACGCTCATCGAAATGGCGAGAACGATGCTTGATGAGTACAAGACGCGGAAGCACTTTTGGGCGGAAGCGGTTGAGACAGCTTGTCATGCAACAAATCGCTTGTATCTTCACAAGCTACTCGGCAAGATGGCATACGAGCTCCTCACAGGTAACAAACCCCAAGTTGTATAATTTCGAGTATTCGGCTCCAAGTTCTACATTCTTGATAAACATCATCGTTCTAAATTTGCTCCTAAGTCTCATGAAGGTTTCCTACTTGGTTATGGCTCAAACTCTCACACATACCGTGTCTACAACAATTTCACCCGAAAGGTTGAAGAGACAGTAGATGTGAAGTTTGATGAATCTAACGGCTCGCAAGTAGAGCAATTGCCAATTGATGTAGGAGACAAAGACCCCTCAGAAGCAATCCAGAACTTTTCTATTGGCAAGATTCGTCCAACGGAGGTGAAGGAGTGTACCTCGTCTGTCCAAGTGGAAGCATCTACCTCATGACAAGGTGAACCAAGAGTTGATACGGAAGCATCCACAAGTGGGACACACCAAGATGAAGAAAACAAGGAAGTGCACCAAGATGAACGTCAACAATCTCCTTCTCCACCACGACAAGAGAACGACAATGTCAACAACGAAGAAGGCCAAGAAGAAGAACAAGATGAAGAAGATGTTCAACCAAGACCCAAGCAAAAGCTTTCACGAGTTCGAGCAAGAATTGCTAAAGACCATCCCGTTGAGCAAATCTACAATGATATCCAAACCAGGAGAATCACTCGCTCTAAAACTCGTTTAGCTAACTTTTGTGAACACTATTCATTCATCTCTAGCATTGAACCTATGAAGGTTGAAGAAGCTTTGAAAGATCCGGATTGGATAAACGCTATGCATGAAGAGCTACACAACTTTGAGAGAAATCAAGTTTGGACATTGGTCGAGAAGCCCGACAACAGCCACAACATCATCGGTACCAAATGGGTGTTTCGCAACAAGCAAGATGAAGATGGACAAGTAGTTCGCAACAAAGCACGTTTCGTCGCCCAAGGCTACACACAAGTCAAAGGTATGGACTACGGTGAGACTTATGCTCCCGTTGCTAGACTTGAGTCCATTTGCATTTTACTTGCCTATGCTAATCACCATGATATCACCTTATACCAAATGGACATTAAAAGCGCTTTTCTAAATGGTGAAATAGAGGAGGAAGTTTATGTTAAGCAACCTCCCGGCTTTGTCAATCCTAATAAACCTAATCATGTTTACAAACTTCATAATGCTCTTTATGGTCTTAAACAAGCTCCTAGAGCATGGTATAAATGCTTGACCAAGTTCCTTATTGGTTTGAGATTGGAAAAATTGATTCTACTCTTTTTACTAAAAGGGTTAATGGAGAACTATTTGTGTGCCAAATCTATGTTGATGATATTATATTTGGTTCAACTAACCCTCACTTTAGTGAGAAGTTTGGAAAGCTAATGTCGAAGAAGTTTGAGATGTCGATGATGAGTGAACTCAAATTCTTTCTTGGTTTGCAAATCAAGCAAACTAAGGAAGGTACCTTTGTCTCTCAAACGAAGTACACCAAGGACTTATTCAAGAAGTTCAATATGCAAGAATGCAAAGGTATGACTACACCCATGCCTACTAGTGGACATCTTGATTTGACCAAAGATGTTGAACCGGTCGATCAAAAGGTTTATCGCTCTATGATTGGTTCATTGTTATATATATGTGCTTCACGTCCCGATATCATGCTAAGTGTGTGCATGTGTGCACGATATCAAGCTGCTCCTAAAGAGTGTCATCTTAAGGCCGTGAAAAGGATAGTCAGATACTTAATCCATACACCAAACTTTGGTATTTGGTATCCAAAGAGGGCCTCTTTTGATCTTGTTGGCTACTTTGACTCGGACTATGCCGGTGACAAGGTTGATAGAAAGTCCACTTCAGGTACTTGTCAATTTCTTTGTAGATCTCTTGTATCTTGGTCCTCCAAGAAACAAAACTCAGTATCCTTGTCCACCGCCGAAGCGGAATACATTGCCACTGATTCATGTTGTGCTCAATTGCTTTGGATGACCCAAACTCTTAAAGATTATGGGGTATATGTGAAACATGTTCCATTACTTTGTGACAATGAAAGTGCTATCAAGATTGCCCACAATCCCGTGCAAAACTCTCGAACTACGCATATTGAAGTTCTTCATCATTTCATTCGAGATCATGTTGCCAAAGGGAACATTAACCTTAAGCATGTTCGCACCGAAAAACAATTAGTGGATATTTTCACCAAACCACTTGATGAGAAAGTGTTTTGCAGGTTAAGAGGTGAATTGAACATCATTGATGCTTCAAACTTGGAGTAGGAACTCCATTGGATACATGCAATACATGAGCTTATGCCTAATCCTTGATATTTCTCTTATGATGATAATCTTATGTCTTGGATATATTTGCACCTTGCATGTTATCTAACCCTTGTAGGTACTTGGATGAATCTAAGTCTATGAGATTGCAAGTCACTCACATCTTAAGCAATCTCTACATCACCAAGTCTCTACACAATGGTGGTTGAAGGCAAGGAAGCATGGAACCATTCAAACATATCCTTTGACAAATTTATTATTGAACTTCATGATTGTTATTTTGGACACACAAGTGCTCTTCCTTGCAAAAACTAACCCATGTAGGTAGATGAACTCAAATTCCAAGTGGTGCTCCCAACTCTAGATGAGCTACATCAACTTTGAGCAACCCACATAAGTTCAACTACATGATCACAATCAACACCACCACCCAAGGTATGTTATTCCATCTTAAAGAAGCTTTACTCCAAGTCATGAGTCAAAGCAACTCGACAAGATGTGAATACATCAAGATGCTTAAACGAAAAATGGTAACCCCATTTTGAGCTTAAACGATGCGTATGACCTATGATCAAGTGATCTCTCTTGACTCCTAAGTCAATAAACTCTAACATAGGTGACTTTGTCGCCGACCATCTCTAGTTGAAGTTTTCTTGTGTTCTTTTGTGTGCTATTGCATTTGTCTCATGCATATTTTTTTCCCTTTCTATTAAAAAAACTTAATCTAGATTTCTTTTCTTTTCTTTTTGTTCTGCATTCCCTGCATCCAATTCATTGCAAATCTTTCAGTTAATTCCTTGCAAATCCTTGTGAGATCTTACTTGTCTAGTGAGCTGAGGTGACAAGTGTTTTCTCTGTGATGAACTCGGTCACACCGGTCTCTTGCTTTTGGTCCAACCGAATTATTTCGGCGCAACCGAAGCATACCACTCGGTGCCACCGATTTCACTACAGGAAAGACATTTTGCCACTTCTTCCTGCATTACTTTTGATCCAGCTCCACTCAATGAATCTTGTCCTCTACAAGCATCACATTTACCTTGGTGCTTTGTGATGTGACTCAAGGACCAAACCCATTCACGACAAATTCCAGAGGACCCTTCTTGGAAATTGATGTCAAAGGGGGAGAGAGAGATCACATCAAAGCTTAATCATATCTCTAGGGGGAGAGAATACTCAAGGAGAGAGTAATCTTCAAGGATCCCAGATGCTTGGTGTTCAAGAGGGGAGATGCCACATGTCTTCTTGAGGGGAAAGACATGTTCATATGTATTTGTTTGCATTAGCTCTGTTGATTTTCTTTGAGCTCTGATTTTGCTATGATTTTCTGTTCCGTATCTTCTCCCAGTATCCCATGCTAGATTTAGGGGGAGCAAGACATCTAAGGGAAAGAAATTCTTTAAATTCATTGCACATCTTTACCTTTGGGGACATGTCTATATCCAATGTGGTACTCAGTACTCACTCTCTACATGTCATCCCAGTCTTGGTACTCTTGTGGTTTCTTTTGTATTGCTCTGGCCAGCAGGTGTATCTGTGTTATCTAACCTTATTTTCACAGGTTCATTCCATCCTAAGCCAACTCAAGACCACAAGGTAAGTATATGAATCACAATCATGTGTATGATGAATTCTTGCTGATGTACATACTGTTTGCAAGAAGGACTCATGAGCATGAAGGTACATTTCCCACATTCACATCTTTTTCTCTGATGCATATAGCCAAGATACATGCAACACATTGCCTACTCCGGCATGGTTATGCTCTAACATGCTTCTATATTCCATATTCATATGATTGCATACATGTAGGGGGAGCCTATGCATGTTACATGTCTTTCCAAAGCTTTACTTGTTATTCTCTATATCTTTATTTAAAGCTTTGATGTATGTTGTCATCAATTACCAAAAAGGGGGGATTGAAAGCACAAGTGCTCTCTGGGTGATTTGGGTAATTAATGTCAACATATCTCTTGTTGGACTAACACTTTTACCTAGTATGTTTTAGATGAGTTCAACAAATGAAGTGGCATGGACTAAAGGATGTGGAACCCATTCAAGATGCTAAGGACAAAGGATTGGCTCAAGCTTCAAGCTCAAGACTCTACATTTTCTATTTTAGTGATCCAAGATCACATTGAGTCTATAGGAAAAGCCAATACTATCAAGAGGGGATGAGGTGTTGCTTAATGGCTTGCTTGCTCAAAGTGCTTAGTGATATGCTCCAAAGCCCTCAACTACTTTCTCACATCCACATATGTCCTAAACCAAAAAGTCTAACTCGGCCCTACCGACTCTTTCTATCCGGTGCCACCGAGTTCAGATGTCTTAGCCACTGCCACAAACCCTAGGCAAATCGGTATCACTGATAGGGATCTCAGTCTCACCGAGATGGGATTGTAATCTCTCTATGTATGTCCGTTACCAAAATCGGTCTCACCGAGATTGTGTAATCGGTACTACCGAGATTACAATGTAAACTCTCTGTTCGTTTTTGTAACATTTCGGTCTCACCGAGATGAGCGAATCGGTCCCACCGAGTTTTCCTGACCAACTCTCTGGTTAGCTTATTACCAAAATCGGTCCCACCAAGTTTGTGTAATCGGTCTCACCGAGATTACGTTATGCCCTAACCCTAACCATATCGGTCCTACCGAGTTGCATGTCGGTCCCACCGAAAATCCTGACGGTCACTAGATTTGCTGAATCGGTCCGACCGAGTTTCTCAATTCGGTCCCACCGAGATTGTCAAGTTGTGAGTAATGGTTAGATTTTATGTGGAGGCTATATATACCCCTCCACCCACTCTTCATTAGTGGAGAGAGCCATCAGAACGTGCCTACACTTCCAGCATACATTTTCTGAGAGAGAACCACCTACTCATGTGTTGAGACCAAGATATTCCATTCCTACCATATGAATCTTGATCTCTAGCCTTCCACAAGTTGCTTTCCACTCAAATCTTCTTTCCACCAAATCCAAATCCTGTGAGAGAGAGAGTTGAGTGTTGGGGAGACTATCATTTGAAGCACAAGAGCAAGGAGTTCATCATCAACACACCATTTGTTACTTCTTGGAGAGTGGTGTCTCCTAGATTGGCTAGGTGTCACTTGGGAGCCTCCAACAAGATTGTGGAGTTGAACCAAGGAGTTTGTAAGGGCAAGGAGATCGCCTACTTCGTGAAGATCTACCGCTAGTGAGGCAAGTCCTTCGTGGGCGACGGCCATGGTGGGATAGACAAGGTTGCTTCTTCGTGGACCCTTCGTGGGTGGAGTCCTCCGTTGACTCACGCAACCGTTACCCTTCGTGGGTTGAAGTCTCCATCAACGTGGATGTACGATAGCACCACCTATCGGAACCACGACAAAAACATCTGTGTCGCCAATTGCATTTGAATTCTCCAATCCCATCCCTTTACATTCCTGCAAGCTGCATGCTTTACTTTCCGCTGCTCATATACTCTTTGCATGCTTGCTTGTTATGAATTGTGATCATTAAACTTGTGCCAAAAACTCCACTTAAACTTACAGAAGTTAAAAACTGCAACTTTTGGTACTTAGTGTCTAATCACCCCCCCCCCTCTAGACACCTCTTCTTGATCCTTTCATATTCACACAATTGAGGTTGAGAATTGAAAGGATCGAGAAGACGGGTCTAGAAGGGGTGATTAGACCCTCAACAAGTAAAAGTAGCAGTTTTTAAGTTCTTCAAGTTAAGGTGGAGTTTTAGCACAAGTTTAAGCATTCACAATACATTTCAACCAATAGTATATGCAGCGGAAAGGGTAAAGCATGCTAATTGCAAGAAAGTAAAGGGATGGGATTGGAGTGTGCAAACGCAATGAAGACACGGAGATTTTTGGCGTGGTTCCGATAGGTGTGCTATCGTACATCCACGTTGATGGAGACTTCAACCCATGAAGGGTAACGGTTGCGCGAGTCCACGGAGGGCTCCACCCACGAAGGGTCCACAAAGAAGCAACCTTGTCTATCCCACCATGGCCATCGCCCATGAAGGACTTGCCTCATTCGGGTAGATCTTCACGAAGTAGGCGGTCTACTTGCCCTTACAAACTTCTTGGTTCAACTCCACAACTTTACGGAGGCTACCAAGCGACACCTAACCAATCTAGGAGACACCACTCTCCAAAAGGTAATAGGTGGTGTGTTGATGATGAACTCCCTACTCTTGTGCTTCAAATGATAGTATCCCCAACACTCGACTCTCTCTCACAGATTTGGATATGGTGGAAAGATGATTTGAGTGGAAAGCAACTTGGGGAAGGCTAGAAATCAAGATTCTTGTGGTAGGATTGGAATGTCTTGATCTCAACACATGAGTAGGTGGTTCTCTCTCAGAAAATGTATGGTGGAATTGTAGGCACGTTCTGATGGCTCTCTCACATATGGAGAAGGGGTGAAGGAGTATATATAGCCTCCATAAAAGTCCAATCGTTATACACATTTGACCCAACTCGTGAGATCGAATAGATAAACTCGGTGGGACTGATTAGTTCAAAATGTGAACGTTAGGAATCTCGGTGGGACCGATGTGCTAGGGCTTTAGGGAAAACATCATCTTGGTGGCACTAATTGCATCAACTCGGTGAGACCGAAGTGAAGCAATAAAGTAATAGAGAGAATGTCAAGCCAACTCGGTGAGACTGATCGCGTAACTCGATGAGACCAAAATAAATGCAATAAGTCATAGAGCGTTGGCAAGGCCATCTCGGTGAGACCGACACCCGTATCGATGAGAACAAACTGTTAGGGTTTCTAGCAGTGGCTATGTCATATGAACTCAGTGGCACCGGATAAAAAGATTCGGTGGGGCCGAGTTGGATTTTAGGGTTTTAACATATTTGGATGGAGAAAGTGGTTGAGGGCTTTGGAGCAATATCACTAAGCTTTTGAGCAAGCAAGCCATTAAGCAACACCTTATCCCATTTTAATAGTATTGGCTTTCCTATGGACTCAATGTAATTTTGGATCACTTCAAATAAAATGAAGAGTCTTGAGCTTTTGTCAATATGTGTCCTTAGCACCTTGAAGGGGCTCCACATCCTCTTGTCCTTTCCACGCCATTGTTGAACTTGTTTGAAATACACTAGATAAAAGCATTAGTCCATCAAGAAATATGTTGACATTAATTACCAAAATCACCCAGGGAGCACTTGTGCTTTCCATCTCCCTCTTTTTGTTAATTGATGACAAGATACATCAAAGCTTTAGTAAGTGATATGAAGAGTAGTAAGTAAAGCTTTGCAGGAACATGTAACATGCATAAGCTCCCCCTACATGTATGCAATCATGTGAAGATAGTGTACTAACATTTGAATGCATAACATGATAGAGTAAGCAGAGAGTTACATGTATCTTGTCTATATGCATCAGAGCAAAATATATGATTGAGAGATGTACCTCCATGTTTATGAATCCCTCTTGCAAAAAATATGTACATCATCAAGAGATCATCATGCACATGAGTGTGATGCATATACTTACCTTGTGGTCTTGAGATAGCTTTAGAAAGAGTGGACTTGAGAATACAGGGTTAGGTAACACAAGATCACTCCAAGTAAAGCAGCTTTAGGGAACCACAAGAGTAACAAGACTGGGATGACATGTAAAGGGTGAGTACTGCAAGTACTTCATTTAGATATACACATGCCCCCACAGATTTAAAGATGTGCAATAAGTTCCAAAGTTTTTTCTCCCCTTAGGCATAGACTCTTTCTCCCCCCGAATCTGATACTGGATAATGGGAGAAGGTAGGGTGAGATAAAATCAAAGCAAATAGAATAATAGAAAATAAATTTTCATCAATAGCTAGGATTAAACATATCAGCATGTCTTCCCCTCTTTAAACATGTGACTCCTCTCCTCTTTGTTAACAAGCATCTGTAGAAGATCTTAGATGTGCTCATTTGATAAGCTTTGATGTGCTCTCTCCCCCCTTTGACATCAATTTCCAAGAAGGTACTTCTAGAGCATGAGCCAAGTAGGTGTGGTCCTTGAGAGTCATTACAAAGTAATAGGTAGCTTATGATGCTAATAGAGGAAAGAATCACTGAGTGGAGCTGAAGAGAATAGGCACTAAGTAATGGCAAAAGGATTCCTCAGAGTTGAAATTGGTGATGCCGATATGGTTTCTGTCAGTGACTCCGATATGATAGAATCACAGAGGGTGCTTATCGGTGAGACCGAGCTAGTTCGTGTCGGTTGTACTGATGAACTATATACAAGGGAACCTTGTATTCGGTTGAGCCAATAGGTTTGGATCAGAGGGACCGAGTTCAACGCAGACTAAAGATTTTGTCAACTCAACTCACTTAGCAAATGAAATCTCACAAGGATTTGCAAGGAATTAGCAGAAAGATTTGCAATTAAGACCTGAAATTACAGATGAAAGACAGAAAATTGAAAAGAGATCTACATGAAGTTTTTTTGTTTTTGTTTTTTGGAGAGACACAATGGCAAAATAAAAGAATGGTCATATCAACTGGACAAAAGAACACTAGGGAACTTCATCTAAAAAGGGTCGGCGAAAAAATCACCTATGTTAGAGTATATTGACTGAGGAGTCAAGTGATAGCACTTGATCGTAGGTCATACTCATCGTTTAAGCTCAAAATGGGGTTACCATTTTTTGTTTAAGCATTTTGATGTATTCACATCTTGTTGAGTTGCTTTAGCTCAGGACTTGGAGCAAAGCTTCTGTAAGATGGAATGACATACCTTGGATTGTGGTATTGATCTTGATCATGTAGTCGAACTTGTGTTGGATGTTCAAGGTTGATGTTGTCCATCAAGAGTTGGGAGCACCACTAGTAGTTTGAGTTCATCTTCCTACATGGGTTAGTCTTGCAACGAAGAGCACTTGTATCCAAATTGACAAACATGAAATTTGACATACCGAAGTAGTCAAAGGATGTGTATAGTGAGTCCGTGCTTCCTTGTGTTCAACAACCAAATCATAGGAACTTGGTGATGTAGAAATTGCTCAAAATGTGAGTGACTTGCAATCTCATAGATTTGGGTTCATCCAAGTATCTACAAGGGTTAGATAACATGCAAGGGTACAAGTATATATCCGAGACATATGATCATTATCGTAAGAGAAGTATCAAGGATTAGTCATAAAGGCTCACGCCTTGCATGTATCCATCCAAGTGGAGCTTCTACTCCAAGTTTGAGGCATCAATGATATTCAACTCACCTCTCATATGGCAAAATACTTTCTCATCAAGTGGTTTGGTGAATATATCCGCCAATTTCATATCAGTTTGAACATGCTTAAGATTGATGTCTCCTTTAGCAACATGATCCCGAATGAAATGATGATGAACTTTAGTATGCTTAGTTCGAGAATGTTGCACAGGATTATGAGCTATCTTAATAGCACTTTCATTGTCACAAAGCAATGGAACATGTTTCACATGTATCCCATAATCCTTAAGAGTTTGGGTCATCCAAAGTAATTGAGCACAACATGATCCGGCGGCAATGTATTCCTCTTCGGCAGTGGATAAGGATACCGAGTTCTGTTTCTCGGAGGACCAAGACACAAGGGGTATACCAAGAAATTGACAGGTACCTGAAGTGGACTTCCTGTCAACCTTCTCACTGACATAGTCTGAATCGGAGTAGTCGACAAGATCAAAAGATGACCTCTTAGGATACCAAATGCCAAAGTTTGGTGTATGAGTTAAGTATCTCACTATCCTTTTCACAGCCTTAAGATGACACTCTTTAGGGGCCTCTTGATATCATGCACACATGCACACACCTAGAATAATGTCGGGAAGGGAGGCGCATAGATATAACAATGAACCAATCATAGAGCAGTAAGCCTTTTGGTCAACCGGTTTGCCATCCTTAGTCAAGTAAAGATGTCCACTAGTAGGCATAGGTGTTTTCATACCTTTGCTTTCTTGCATGTTGAACTTCTCGAAAATATCCTTGGTATACTTTGTTTGAGAGACAAAGGTACCTTCCTTAGTTTGCTTGATTTGGAAACCAAGAAAAAATTTGAGTTCACTCATCATAGACATCTCAAACTTCTCCGACATTAACCTTCCAAACTTTTCACTAAAATGGGGATTAGTAGAACCAAATATGATATCATCCACATAAATTTGGCACACAAATAATTCACCATTAACCCTTTTAGGAAAAAGTGTAGAATCAATCTTTCCAATTTCAAAGTCTTTTTAATAAGAAACTTGGTCAAGCATTTATACCATGATCTAGGAGCTTGTTTAATACCATAAAGGGCTTTATGAAGTTTGTAGACATCATTAGGTTTCTTGGGATTGACAAAGCCGGAAGGTTGTTTAACATAAACTTCCTCCTCAATTTCTCCATTAAGAAAAGCACTTTTAATATCCATTTGGTATAAAGTGATACCATGGTGATTGACATAAGCAAGTAAGATGCATATGGACTCAAGTCTAGCAACGGGGGAATATGTCTCACCATAGTCCATACCTTCAACTTGAGTGTGGCATTGACCGACGAGACAGGCCTTGTTGTGTACAACTTGTCCATATTCATCTTGCTTATTCCGAAACACCCATTTGGCTCCAATGACATTGTGCTTATCGTCGGGCTTTTCAACCAATGTCCACACTTGATTCCTCTCAAAGTTGTGTAACTCTTTGTGCATAGCATTCACCCAATCCGGATCCTCAAGAGCTTCTTCTACCTTCATAGGTTCAACACTAGAAATGAATGAGTAGTGTTCACAAAAGTTAGCCAAACGAGTTTTAGGCGAGTAATTCTCCCGGTTTGAATGTCATCAAAGATTTGTTCGATGGGATGGTCTCTTGTGAATCTTGCTCTAACTCGTGATATCTTTTGTTTGGGTTGAGGTGGAACATCCTCTTGATTCTCTTCCTCTTCTCCTCCTCCTTCATTGTTGTTGGCGTTGTCGTTCTCTTGTGGAGGTGTAGAGGGAGGTTGAGGTGGTTCATCTTGTTGCACTTCCTAGTCTCCTCTATCTTGACGTGTTCCACTTGTGGATGCCTCCAAGTCAACTTGTGGTTCACCTTGATGTGAAGTAGAGGCTTCCACTTGAATGGATGAAGTACTCCCCTTCACTTCCATCTGGCAAATCTTGCCAATGGACAAATCTTGGAATGCTTCTAAAGGAACTTTGTCTCCTACATCAATTGGCAATTGCTCTACTTGCGAGGTGTTAGATTCATCAAACTTCACATCTACCATCTCTTCAACCTTTCGGGTGAAATTGTCGTAGACACGTTAAGTGTGAAAGTTTGATCCATAACCGAGTAGGAAACCTTCATGCGATTTAGGAGAAAATTTTGAGTGATGATGCTTATCAAGAATGAAACACTTTGAGCCAAATACTCGAAAGTATCCAACTTGGGGTTTGTTATCGGTGACAAGCTCGTATGTCGTCTTGCCGAGAAGCTTGTGAATATATAGTCGATTCAGCATGCCAAGCTGTCTCAACCGCTTCCGCCCAAAAGTGTCTTAGCATCTTGTATTCATCAAGCATCATTCTTTCCATCTCGAGAAGCGTCTGATTCTTCCTCTCAACAACTCTGTTTTGTTGAGGTGTTTCCGTAGCCGAGAACTCATGTGAAATCCCTTCTTCATCAAGAAAGGTATCCACATTGGCGTTCTTGAACTCCGTTCCATTGTCACTTCGAACCTACTTGATATTTAATTCAAATTGGTTTTGGGATTCTTGGCGAAGTTCTTGAAGATCTTTTGGACCTGCGATTTGTCATCAAGAAAGAACACCCACGTAAATCTTGAAAAGTCGTCAACAATGACCAAACCGAATGAGTTACCACCGAGACTCTTGTAGGTGTTGGGACCAAAAATATACATATGGAGTAGCTCGAGCAGTCTTCTCGTGGTCATGATGTTCTTCATGGGATGACTTCCCCCAACCTATCTTCCTGCTTGACAAGCACTACAAAGTCTATCCTTTTCAAATATGACATCTTTAACACCAAGGATATGATCACCTTTAATAAGATTATCAAGATTCCGCATGCCCACATGACCTAACCTTCTATGCCATAACCAAACTTTAGAAGATTTAGCAATTAAGCAAGTACAAGGTTGAGCTCTCTTAGTGAAATCAACAATGTATAGATCACCTCTACAAATATCGGTAAAGACCATATTATGATTATCTTTATGAAACACTTGGCAATCTACTTTAGTAAATAGAACATTGAAACCGAAGTCAGCTAGTCTAGATATGGAAAGGATATTGTATCCAAGGGATTAAATGAGCATAACATTTTGGATAGAGCTATCATTGGAAATTCCCACCCTACCAAGGCCAAGTACCTTACCCTTGGAGTTATCTCGAAAAGTGACATACTTGCGTGGACCGTCGTTCTTAGCAAGCTCACAGAACTTGTCCTTATCTCCGGTCATATGATCAGTACATCCACTATCGAGAATCCATTCCTTCCCTCCGGCCATGTAACCATGAAGGTTAGCCATAAGACCAAAGTGTCTCATCGACTCCTCAAGGTCGAAATCACTATCTTCATCTTAATCATAATATCCATGCTCAACATCATCATGTAAATGATCATCACCTAGAGCAAGTGATTCATTAGATTTATGACCATGACAATGTGCATGTTTATGAATTCTAATAGTTTTTGAATTGATGCTACTAATGCACCAACATCTCCTTTGGCACGCATAAGGTCACGGAGCTCAAATAGACATTCATCAAACTAAGGATCTCTAGGGTTCATATTTTTGAAAAGTAATAAACTTTTGAAGAATCTCATCTAGATTTTTCAAGGAATAATTTGGAAAGCGCTCCTCAAGATATTCCCATATAGTATAAGCACATTCAAAGGAAGGCAAGCATACAAGCAAATTTTTAGGCAATCCTCTAATGATAAGATCAATAGTTCTAAGATTGCGAGTCATGTCAAGATACTCGTCGAGGGTAGGATGCAAAGGATCAATATGGGGCACATAAGGGCTAGTAATATACTTGTTCAAATCATACTCATTGAAAATCTCAAGCACCTCATTCTTCCAAGAGTTATAAAACTCTCCATCAAGGATAGGCACTCTACATCTAATACTCCCGATCGTAGACTCATCCATCTCCCTTCAATGGTGATTAAACCAAAGCAATGGAGACCAATGCTCTGAAACCAATTGAAAGGATCGAGAAGAGGGGTCTAGAGGGGGATGATTAGACCCTCAACAAGTAAAAGTAGCAGTTTTTAAGTTCTTCGATTTAAGGTGGAGTTTTAGCACAAGTTTAAGCATTCACACTACATTTCAAGCAAGCAAGACAAGAGTATATGTAGCGGAAAGGGTAAAGCATGTTAATTGCAAGAAAGTAAAGGGATGGGATTGGAGTGTGCAAATGAAATGAAGACATGGATATATTGGTGTGGTTCCGATAGTTGGTGCTATCGTACATCCAGGTTGATGGAGGCGTGATTCCACGGAGGGCTCCACCCATGAAGGGTCCACGAAGAAGCAACCTTGTCTATCCCGTCACGGCCATCGCCCACGAAGGACTTGCCTCACTCGGGTAGATCTTCACGAAGTAGGCGATCTCCTTGCCCTTACAAACTTCTTGGTTCAACTCCACAACTTGACGTAGGCTCCCAAGCGACACCTAACCAATCTAGGAGACACCACTCTCCAAAAGGTAATAGATGGTGTGTTGATGATGAACTCCTTGCTCTTGTGCTTCAAATGATAGTCTCCCCAACACTCAACTCTCTCTCATAGATTTGGATATGGTGGAAATATGATTTGAGTGGAAAGCAACTTGGGGAAGGCTAGAAATCATGATTCTTGTGGTAGGATTGGAATGTCTTGATCTCAACACATGAGTAGGTGGTTCTCTCAGAAAATGTATGCTGGAAGTGTAGGCACGTTCTGATGGCTCTCTCACAGATGGAGAAGGGGTGGAGGGGTATATATAGCCTCCATAGAAAATCCAACCATTACACACATTTGAACCAACTCGATGAGATCGAATAGATAAACTCGGTGGGACCGATTAGTTCAAAAATGTGAGCGGTAGGAATGTCTGTGGGACCGACTGGAATAACTCGGTGGGACTGATGTGCTAGGGCTTTAGGGCAAACATCATCTCGGTGGCACCGATTGCATCAACTCGGTGAGGTCGAAGTGAAGCAATAAGGCAACAGAGAGAATGTCAAGCCAATTTGGTGAGACCAAAATAAATGCAATAAGTCACGGAGCGTTGGCAAGGCCATCTAGGTGAGACCAAGACCTGTATCGGTGAGACTGAACTGTTAGGGTTTATGGCAGTGGCTATGTCATATGAACTCAATGGCGACGAATAAAAAGAATCGGTGGGCCGAGTTGGAGTTTAGTGTTTTGACATATTTGGATGGAGAAAGTGGTTGAGGGCTTTGGAGCAATATCACTAAGCATTTGAGCAAGCAAGCCATTAAGCAACACCTCATCCCCTTTTAATAGCATTGGCTTTCCTATGGACTCAATGTGATCTTGGATCACTTAAAATAAAATGAAGAGTCTTGAGCTTTTGTCAATATGTATCTTTAGCACCTTGAAGGGGTTCCACATCCTCTTTACTTTCCACACCATTGTTGAACTTGTCTGAAATACACTAGATAAAAGTATTAGTCCATCAAGAGATGTGTTGACATTAATTACCAAAATCACCCAGGAGCACTTGTGCTTTCAATAAGTTTTGAAGTTATTCAATTGAGCATCAAACTTTTGCATTCTTATTCCATAACCATGATGGCCTTTAATTTAGCCAGTAAATTAATTATCTCCGGTTTACCCATGTAAGTCAAGATGACCGCCAAAGAGTTTGAGGAGCTTATCCTCAATGGCAACAACTACCCTACATGGGACATGGACATTAAGATCAGTCTTGCGTCCCGTGGGATAGCAGCAATCCAGGCTCCCGAGACTCCTCTCCCGGCCGGAGCCACACTGCTAATAGAACAATAGAACTATGCTGCTTTATTCATCATAAGGCACCATATTCATCCTGATCTCAAGTCTGAGTATTTATAGGAGGAATCTCCTAGTACTCTATTTCTGGAACTCAAAAACAAGGTATGAACAGTAGAAGGTAGTTGTCCTGCCAGAAGCACTCCATGATTGGGCTCATCTCCATCTTCAAGATTTCAAGTCCATTGGTGAGTACAATCACGAGGTTCATGTATATGTTCAAACTACGTTTTTTGTGAGAAGGAACATACTAATATGAATAAGATATAGAAAAATTTGTCTACTATGCTCCCATTAGATAGGATTTTTCAATAGCAATATCGTGCTCGCAACTATACTGTCTACTCTGAGCTTATTCACATGTTACTTCAGGCTGAAAAGCATGATGAGCTACTCGCTAAGAATGGCTCTCAGCGCCCAGTTGGAGCACAACCTTTACCTGAAGTTCATATGACTGTCGCAAATAGACGGAGGTTTAATGGTACCTTTTGGGGCAATCAATCCAGTTCCGAGCATAGGCGAAAGCCCAGACAGGAAAAGAAGATTCAAAAACACAAGCAAGGGAAAAGGCACTACAAAGCTCAAGTTTGATAAATCTAAGATTTGCAACAAGTGTGGATGCTACACGCATTCCACTAACAAGTGTCAAATGCCCAAGCATTTGGTTATGCTGTACCAGCAATCTCAGTGACGCGGAGCACCTCAAGGGAAAAGGCTTGAAGCTAACTTCAACCTTCATCCGCATAGCTGTTGGAAATATGCCCTAGAGGCAATAATAAAATGGTTATTATTATATTTATTTGTTCATGATAATTGTGTATTATTCATGCTATAATTGTGTTATCCGGAAATCGTAATACACGTGTGAATACATAGACCACAACAAGTCCCTTGTCGGTGTCAAAACCGGCGGATCTCGGGTAGGGGGTCCCAAACTGTGCGTCTAGGCGGATGGTAACAGGAGACAAGGGACACGATGTTTTTACCCAGGTTCGGGCCCTCTCGATGGAGGTAAAACCCTACTCCTGCTTGATTGATATTAATGATATGGGTAGTACAAAAGTGGATCTACCACGAGATCAAGGAGGCTAAACCCTAGAAGCTAGCCTATGGTATGATTGTTGTAATGGTTGTTGTCCTACGGACTAAAACCCTCCGGTTTATATAGACACCGGAGAGGGCTAGGGTTACACAGAGTCGGTTAGAATGGTAGGAGATCTACATATCCGTATCGCCAAGCTTGCCTTCCACGCCAAGGAAAGTACCATCCGGACACGGGACGGAGTCTTCAATCTTGTATCTTCGTAGTCTTGGAGTCCGGCGGACGATGATAGTCCGGCTGTCCGGACACCCCCTAGTCCAGGACTCCCTCAGTAGGCCCTGAACCTGGCTTCAATGACGATGAGTCCGGCGCGCATAATGTTCGGCATTGCAAGGCGGGTTCCTCCTCCGAATAATCCATAGAAGATCGTGAACACCAGGATAGTGTCCGGCTCTGCAAAATAAATTCCACGTTCCACCGCAGAGAGAATAATATGTACACAAGTTCAATCTGCTGACGTGTTTCGTGGCATGATGTCACGCCACTACCAAGCCTTTACTTGAATCGTTTTTATCACACCACCTCAGCGCGTTTAGCGAAGCGGTTTCCTTGGCACGTCTTGTCGAAGCAGAGATCGTGTTCCCCTTATTCCGGGATCCTCATCAATACGGACGTGGGTAACCCAACCGCGCCCATTGCCATGCCCCCTCTATCGAAGGCGAGTCCCAAACGGTCATGGAGACGGCTCTTGGTATTCTCCCTCTTTATAATAGGACCAAGGCTCGTTTCTTTTCTTCAATTCTCCATCGAATCTTCTCCTTGCTCCAAGTTCCAACACCCAGAGCACCAGATTCGTGTGCTTCGGACCTTCAACAATGTCCGGCTCCGACCTTCAGGGCCGGTGGATGCCCTCCTCCGTCACGGAGGAGGACATGCTAAAGCTGCGAGAGGCCAAGTACCTGTCTTACGAGATTTCGCACAGGCTGCCCGCTGAAGGGCAGGCCATACCCACCCCCGAGCCCGGCGAGTACGTCGCCTTTGTATCCCACCTCCGTCGGGGTTTAGGCTTCCCGACGGATCCTTTCGTGAGAGGGCTCATGTTCTACTACGGGCTGGATTTCCATGACTTGGCTCCGGAGTCCATCCTCCATATTTCCACATTTGTTGTCGTCTGCGAAGCCTTCCTCTGCGTCACCCCCCACTTCGGCCTGTGGCTGAAGACCTTCAATGTGGAGCCGAAGATGATTGGGGGTCGTCAAGCAGAGCGCGGCGGGGCGGCCATAAGCAGGAGGGCCGATGCCCCGTGGCCCGAGGGCTCCTTCCAAGAGGAGCTCGGCTTGTGGCAGCAGGAGTGGTTCTACATCACCGCTCCGAAGGGCAGCAGGCTGAAGCCGCCGCCCATATTCTGCTCGGGACCTCCTCGACGGTTGATGTCGTGGGTCAACCAAGGGCTCAACTGGGGGCCGTCAAAAGACGTGCCCCTATTGTAGGGCCGGATTCGAGACCTCCAGGCGAGGGAGATCGATCTGGTCGTGGTGATGCAGGTTATGCTAATTAGGCGTCTCCTGCCCTGCAAACGCCGTCCTCTCCGGCTATGGGAGTTCAATCAGGAGGGACCACGGATTCTCCAACACTTTATGGGTACGACACCCGTGGAGATGCACAAGTTGTTCTTCGGATCACAGGCGGCGTGTCCGGAATTGACCGAGGATGCCGGCCTAAGCTGCAATCGCCCGGATACTCAAGTAAGTAGCTCAGTGTTCGGACGTACCGTTTGTTTGCCTTCCTACAATTCGCCTTTTAACCCGTTATCCTTCAACAGGAGTGGATAGCGCAAGCAAAGCTGATACGGTGTCTGGCCCCCTCCCAGAGACCACGCCGGATCCCGTGCTAGTCAGGATGTTGGAGGTTGCGCCTTTAGAAGAAGGCGAAGGGGAAAATAGAGGTGCTACTGCCTCGCCCAAGGGGGCGCTTGAAGAAGGGGGGATCGAGAATCCCTCCCTCCAGGGGGAGAAGAGGACCGCCTCCGAAGACCCGGAGGCCAAAGCCCCTAAGCGGGGGAAGCAATCTTCACCAGAGGGTCCTGCGTTCGGGGAGGTCCCGGCCGCACAGTCTTCTCTAAAGAATCATCCCTCCAGCGAGCCGTGAGTAGAAAAAGGGGAGTTCATTAATGAGAAACATCCCTATTTGTGCTTCTGAGGATAACCAAAAATTTTACCTTGTAGTTCGGATCTCCGACCTTCTCAGATGAGCTCGTCTTCGGGGGATCTTCGTCCGGAGATGATGGAGAGCGAGACACCTCCATCTGCTGCGCTGTCGGAGAGGGCGGACGAGCCTGAAGTGTCATCACGGAGGGTATCGCCGAACCCGGCGGAGCCGAAGAGTTCGGCGCCGACTAGTATTCGGCCGGGGGAGCTGAAGGATCTGCTTGAGAGGGCGTCCATCTCAGAAGATCACCGTGCGTTGATGAGTACGGTGATTAGAAGGATTTCGTCCGCCAGAAGCGGATTGCATAATGCCGTCAGGAGTTTGCTGGCGGGGTTTGAGGTATGTAAAAATGACACCTCTTTTTGACAGTTTTGCACATAAAGTGTGCCCTGTATAGATAGTAGCCCCTGAGACTCGGTAGGTTGTCGAAAAGCGACAGCGTGCCGAGGATCAAAATCGCAGGTATTGAGTGTCGCCTTTCCTATGCAGGTGGCGGATAGTCCGGGGGCTAGCCGGACTGATGGAGTTGCTGAATTAATGTGGCAACTCAGTGTTGCGGATGCGGACATCGCGTTAGTCAACAAGCGACTTGATGAGTCGCAAGGTAAGTTGTTTCCCCGCAGTCACCTATTAAGGGAGTCAAAGCCCAGCTCTTACAATATTTATGCTTGACGCAGATGGTGCTGCTGCTGTGGAGAGCCTTCGGGCAGAACTTGCTCAAGCCAAGGAGCAAGCCAGAAGGAGTGATGTGGCTGCCTCGAGGGCGGTCGAAGAGTTAGAAGCCGAAAGGGCTGCACACTGCCGAATCAGGAAAGAGATGGCCGAACTGGCCGTTAAATTGAAGGATGCTACCGACCGCAATGAGGCTCTTGAAAAGGAGCGCCTATCGGAGCGAGAAGACCTGGGGAAGGCCACCGCCAAAGCCAAGGATGCCCGTTCTGCAATGCGGGCTATAAAGGAGGAGCTGCGTCAGGCCGGAGACATTGTGGCTGGCAAGCCTTTTCTGCTGCACTGCAGGTTTACGGATCCAAAGTATGCCCAACTTGGCCAGCTGTGGGGTCCGGAGGATCCATATATGGACTTAGCGGCGTCTGCGGCGGATGCCATTGTGCACTTCCGAAGTCAGAAGGATCACAAGACGGAAGAGATGTTTTGGTCTCAATTCCATAGTCTGGATCGTTCACTTCCGCTGACCGATCGGTTGGCCGAATGGGCTGAGCTGAATAGGTTGTCCGGACTTGCCATGACGGATATCGTGACTCATGTCTGGCCGGAGAGGCCCAAGCCGAAGAGCTATTTTGGCTTATTGCAGCAGTTTCTTGGGGCGGTGCCGCGTATCAAGGCGATGAAGCGGTCGGCCTGCATAGCGGGTGCGCGGATGGCCCTCGCCCGTGTGAAGACACATTGGACAGAGATGGATGCCACCGCTGTTGCAACCCAGGGTTCGGACAAAATCCGGTTACCCGCCGAGCACTATTTTGGGGAAGTTATGCGTGGTGCTCGTGTAATAGAGTCGCAGTGCTCGAAAAATGTCACGTTCAAATGAACGTTTTATTTTGTAAAACAATGGTTATCATGTAATCGCTTTTTATACTTGTGCGTTCAAGTATTGAAATATCTCCTATGCGGCCGTTTATGTATACGTGTGTATAACCTGATAGATGGCAGTCTTCGGCTTCAGCCCCCACGCACAAGGTGCGGGGGTGTTCGCAAAAATAGCGCATTTTCACACTTAATCCGACGTCTCGGTCCTGTTGAGAAGGTGGTAGCGTAGCAAACGAGGCAACCGGACTATGATGCTTTATCACTTTCACTTAGCCATTTGGAGTTCGAGGGTGGGACTACGATATAGCCCCTGGGGGCACCGCGCTCTCCGAATTCGGGGCGCGTGTGTGCCTGACCGGGAAACGGTCCTTCGTCAAAGCGGAGGAATTCTAAACATTCCAGTGGTCGATCGAGTGGTTGACCAGTCTCTCGCTGTATCATGACAGTCAGTTTTCGGCTTTCTCTACTGAGGTGCTTGCCCAGCCGAACTGGGGCACAATCGCAGTAGTTCTCCTGGTGCCGCGTTAGCCGATGATATGGAACGTAAGGCAGCAAAACACAGGAGCCGGGCAAACCCAACATTTGACCAAAGACATGATTCGGAGCTGATGCATATAAGGCCTAACTCGAGACGCCGAACACTCCCTAAGGTGTTCGGTCTTTATAATGATGGGCAGAACAATGCCCTAAGCCCCTAGTGTCCAGGTACGGGCGAGGTCCTCTGACACGGCCGATGCCAAAACGTCAGTCTCCACTCTGGTTATAATGAGAAACCAGGGGATTATAGCAACAAGAGACAGTAAAAAAGGTTTACGCAGGGTCTTAATCTGAAAAGAATCCTTTCGACGGGTCCCTACTACACATATGTGCCTATGTCTCTGTTGTGCCGTTATCCTGGACGGGTATTGTCGTGGATTTGTCACGGCAGATGTCCTAGTGAAAGGACTTAGTCGTGGAGCCATCGCTACGGGTTTACTTGAAGGGGTTAAAGCGGACACAAAGACACGAGGGTTTATACTAGTTCGGCCCCTTCGATGAAGGTAAAAGCCTACGTCTAGTTGTGATGGAATTGATGTGATCTCGATGGCTAGGGAGCAAACAAGCTTCGCCTAGACTCGAGTTGTGGTTGTCTCTCTTGAATCGCCGCCGGGTCATCCCCTTATATACACGGGTGACGCCCGTCGGTCCATAGAGTCCCAACCGGTTCATACTCGTATCCCGGTTGGTATCTCTCTATTCCTAACTTACAATACAAGTTATACATCAGGCTAGTTTACGGCTATAGGTTCTGAACCGACTACAGGCCTTGGGCCTTTATCTGCTTATACCACTAATGAAGTTAACCCGGCCCAAGTAGGCCGGTTTACGCCTAGTGGTAATATCCCCAACATTAGGCCCCAGATTGATTTGAACCGGTTCATGTCAATCCTTCACAAAATCTGGTGTCTTGGACATCTTCGGGTAATTGGTAAACCGCCGTGTCGTCATCATTTCTGGTTGCTGTAAACCGGCATGACGTCATCATGAAATTTTATCATTTATAACGCCCTCTTTTAACAATAGCTCCTGGATCCGCGCGCTTGACCTAGCTCTGTTGCCTTATAAATAAGACCGAAGGGTCATTTCTTTTCCTTTCCCTTCGTCCCTTCTTCTTCATCTTCCTCGTGTCGCTAGCCTTGGAGCTCCGCCACCGCCGTCGACCTCTGCCTCGTCTTGGGCCGCTGCATCAACCTGAACGTACCAGAGCATTGCGGCATCTTTCCGCATCTTCTCCGTTCCCGGTAAGCTTTCTCCTCTTCTTGACCTAGATCTGTTCTTAGGGTTCCATGTTCGTGCTGTGTTCGTCGCGTGCTCATACCTGTTCTCTGACCTTGAATGAATCTGTGAACTCCTGCTGTGTTTAGTAGTGATCTCTAAGCATCCGCCTGTAGTTTCTCATCTAAGCCCATAGATCTCCCGCACATATCCGCTCAATGGTTCACTTCTGTTTCGGCCTTACTCTTTGAAATATTTTCTGTTTTTGTGAGCTCGTTGTAGATCCGCGGCTGTAATAAGATCTTGTGAAACTTGTTTCTGCATACCTAGTTATCCATAGCTTCAATTGCTTCCGATGCTTAGGTTAGGCGGTTTAACTTACCATAGAAAAAATTACTAAACCGGTATATACCATTAGTCCCCTGGTTGAACCGCCAGAATCCATATGATGCCGCATTGTAGAAGACCGGTTTATAGGTACTGCCTCCGGTTTATCGTAGTATAGATCAACACCTTCTTTTATCCAAGGTGTTCTTGAACCGGATCACCTATTTCTTGTAGATCTCGCTATGGCCAAACAAGTGTATGAGTGTAATTGGGTTCCCTCTCGCGTCACAGAATCACAGTTGGACGATCTATTCCTGATCGGCGCTTTGGACAGTAAAGATACGATCCACTGGAGGGTTCCTGGAGATGAATGTCCTCCCACACCCCAGGAAGGAGAGGTTGTGGTCTTCGCAGATCACTTGGCCCGGGGCTTCAAACCGCCCGGTTCTAAATTTTACCGGGATGTGTTAGCCAATTTTCAGCTCCGTCCACAGGATATTGGCCCCAATTCTGTTACCAATCTATGTCACTTTCAAGTGCTCTCTGAGGTATACCTTCAAGAGGAGCCTTCAGTTGATTTGTTCAGAGATTGCTTCCACTTAAACCGTCGCACTGAGTTTACCGACGGCCCCAATACTGAATTGGGCGGTATGGCCATTCAGAAGAGGAAGGAGATCACCTATCCCCACGTCAAACTCCATACTCATCCCAAGGAGTGGAATGCAACTTGGTTTTATTGCAAGGATACCTCCCCTGACAATGAAAATCCCTTGCCTAGCTTCCGTCCGGAACGGCTCAGCAACACTCACCCTTTTCCACAAAGACTAAACGCCAAGGAGAGAATAAAATATGCTCCGCAACTGTCCAAGCTCCGAGCCTTTATGGCCAACGGTTTAACGGGAATAGACCTTGCACGCTGTTGGATATCATGGAGCATACTGCCTCTGAGCCGGCGCCCCAGTTTGATGTGCAAATATACTGATAGCATCGATGACCCACTCCGACACACCAAAATCCAACTCTCCAACGATGAAGTCACAGATTCTGTAAAGAAGATGTTGAACGAACCGGAGCACCTCTGTGCTCAAACCGGCCTGCTTCCTTACTGCACCACCAACAAACCGCCATCGGTAAGATTTTAATTGCTCTATTTGTTGAACCTGTTACCGCTTTATCCGTCTGATATTTGACTACTGCTGATCTAGGGCGACAATCCATTTTGGAGCAAGAAGCTTCCACAAGACAAAACAGAGAAAGCAGGGCGGCCAACCCGGCCCAAGACCAAGGTTATCAAGAAGCCAGCTCACAAGAGAAAAACCACCGCTTCATCTGATCCAGCTATTGATGATGATGTGGGTAACCCGGACCTTGAGGTAGAACTTGATTCGCTTGGCTTACTTTTTACACGCCTTATTGATGATGATGCTTATCAGGACGACGCCGAAGCCAGCAATGCAGAATTTGCTGAGGTAATTATTCTCTCTTCCGATTCAGAAATCTTGCCTTTGCCAAAATTTCGCCAGGCAAACCAGAAAGTTAAATTTTCTCATCCTCTTGCTTATTTGGATCCCAAATTTCTTATGAAGACTCAGCAACATGAAGCTCGCCGCACAACCCGGCACAGTGGCCAGGTAGTTACCTCTGCCGGTTTACCAAACAGTCCGGTTTGAAAACGCCGCTCCGAGGTCTCCGACCTTTTTATTGATTTAAATCCTAAAGCGGGTTTCTTCCGTCAACCTCTTAATCCATCCGACTCCGATTATCAGGTTACTTCTCATTCATCTTCTGGTGAATCGTCGGCCACTCAGCTGCCACCATTGAAGATAGTTGTTGGGTAAGCTAAACTGAAAATATGCTTCCAGTATACTGTGTAATGGCTTATGTTTTTTCTTGACTCTTTGTTTTTCTTTCAGGGCCAAACCGAAACCAAGCAAGAAGGCCCGCCTGGATAAAGCGGCTGAAGAAGATGTAGCCCCAGAACATGACAAAGCGCCAGATCTTGAAGAATTTGCCCCTGAAGATATTCCCAATGATCCTCCTTTGCAAGATGATGCTATTCCTGAAGAGAGACCTATTAACACTTCAGTCTCTGCTGACCCGCCTGCCAGCTCCACCCGGATTGAGAAATCCCACAGTCCTGCTGACAAACCGACCGCACCAACACAAACCGGTGAGTCCAGAGATGATGACATTGTGATTACCGGTGTAGGCCGCTTTGAACCCGGGAATCCTGTCACCTTAACCAAGCATACCATAAAAGAGGATTTTTCCGCTCTGAACAAAGGAAAATGGGATGTTGAACTGGAGACATATGCTGCTCTGAGTGCCCAAGATCTTCATTCCGGCTATTTAAACCGGCTTTATACTAGCCGCGACTGTGAAGCTGGTCTGGTGAAGATGATGAGGGATAAATTTGAGGTAACTTACTTCTTTACTTACTGCCATTGTGTCAATCCTCCTAGCCCCCAAGGGTCGGTTTGTAACCTTCGTCAAACCCGGACTTGAACACAATCCTCAACACTTTGAAATCCATCAGTATAGCCCCCAAGGGCCGGTTTAACTTAGCATAATTAAAGCGGGGCTTCAATAGAAAACTTAGAACATAATTTGATCAAATAGCCATTAGCCCCCAAGTGCCAAGTTGAATACCAGTATTGAGCTTGGGACTTTGCAATCTAGTAATATATAAAAATTGAAGGTGCATTAGCCCCCAAGTATCAGGCATATAACTTTGTTATGTGGTTGATACTTCAATTTCTTGGACCGCCTGTTTAAAGCTAAATGCTGTCTGTATGCAGGCTGAGGTGAGAATCAAGGAGGACCGGATTGCCGATTTGCAGGAGGCCTTGAAAACCCAACAGGCTGAAACAGACAAGGCAAAGGAAGAACTAACCAGCGCCTTGAGCACCGCTGAACAGCTGAAGGAGGGCTTCAAGAAAGAGCGGGCTGATTGGGCCACTGAGAAGGCCGCTTTAACCAAAAGAGCGGAAAATGCTGAAGCTGCTCTTAAACCGGTAGTGGGTGAACTTACGGCCGTAAAGCGGCAAATACACTCCATGACCGCTGCAATCTTTGGTAAGCTCCTTTTAACTTCTATGATAATTTGAGCCTGCTGTAGTATAAATCCGGTGTGAGACCGTCCCTATATTGTTGTAGGCACACGCATCGGGCACTTAGGAAACGATGTGCGGAAGAAACTGAAGGCTGCCTACACCTTAGTGGAACAATTATATACCGGAGCCCAGCGGATCATCACCACAGCCTCTCATAACAACCCGACACCTTCTTTAATCCAGGACACTCTTAATAGGTTGTCGATGCTTCCAGCCCGGATTGAGGAGCTGAAAAAATCCGCTGCTCGAACCGGAGCTATTAACGCCTTGATCCAGGCAAAGGCATGGGTGCCAGATTTTGACCCTGTGGAAGCAGCTCAAGGCTATCCCAGCCTGAAGGAGGATGGCTCTAAATTTAACGAAGATGATCTGAGGGCAATAAACCGTGCAGTGCAACCTCTGGCTTGTCAATTAGCTGAAGAGGCAGACTTGACGCATTATCAAGCGCAATACAACAATCAGAACAAGCGAGTGCCTGCCCCAACTCTTGAAGCGGAGAATCTGATTCCTCCAATCCGTAAGCATACTTACGCTCCTGATATTGAACCGTCTTCCCTGATCCATGAAGAGGCTGTTTTCCAAGCTTTAATGGGAATCGACTGGACCACTGTTGATTTCCAGCCAATGGGTAGAGACGAGGAAGCTGAAGCGGCGGACGATGAGGAGCAGGCTTGAACCAGAAGCCAGTTTGGATAGCTGTCTTTGGCATCTTTCCAAAATAACAATGATCTTATTTGGGCACCGTGTTGCCTTGTAATAGGATAGTTAATACTTCTACCTTGATTATGCCTTCATGCACAAGTACTGAAGCTTTTGGTTCGAAAAACTTCAATTCACATTTCCTGCAATCAGAAAAATTTGAACTTCGGTGGCGGTTATACCGCCAGCCGGTTTATGATTTTTATATGTGTATCAGTAATGTAACAAATAGGTGATATAAAATACCTGCCATGTCTGGGCATTAGGCTGGCTTAGCCAAGCTGGAAGCGGATGTTTTATAAACCATTACCGTCAATAAAGGGGGAGAAAACAGCTCCCGTATAAACCGTACTGAATCAATACAAGCCCCCTTGTTACTCCATGATGTTAACAAGAAAAGGTAAACCAGGCATACTTCTCCGGATTAAAGGGGAATCAAATCCATCGGCTGAACCGGAAAAAAGGTGTTTGTTGACATAAAAGAAATCCAACAAAAACAAAGAACAAACAAGCCATGAAAATATCATGGAAGCAAAGGCAATGATAAAAACCGTTTGCAAAAATATGCTATACTGAGCTGATCAGATGGTGTTACCATGGTCGGACAGGACCAAGCCCCTAATAGGAGTGACAATGATTCAAGTCAGCCAGGTCCCCAAATGATTCGTGGCATATATGCCAGATCAAGAGGCGTGGCAATGGTTCGGGTTCGACCAAGCCCCCAAGTGATTTCGTGGCCTTAGGCTGGTCAAGAGGCGTGACTGGTTCAGACTTGACCATGTCCCCAAGTGATCTGGTGGCTGTCGCCTATCAAGAGGTGTCGCATTGGTTCGGACACGACCAAGGCCCCACGTGATATATAAAAAGCAAATGTCAAGGGGTAAACCGGAGGCCGCTTTAAAAACAGAGCTACTCCATGTAACCACGCATGATAAGAAAGACAGAGACCCCGCTTTAGCTGAGGCTCCGGTTTTATTATATCAAAGATAATATATACACTGTCATGATATGTACATAGATAGAGCCGATGGCTCAAGTGTAGTAAGGCCGAAGATGAGCTATGTTCCACGGCCTGTTGGTCTCCTCCTCTGATGTGCGTGAGTCTTGATGCTCTCGAATATCAATCAGATAGTACGACCCGTTGTGCAGATTCTTGCTGACCATGAAAGGTCCCTCCCAAGGTGGGGATAACTTGTGCATATCTGTCTGGTCTTGGATGAGTCGAAGCACCAAATCTCCTCTTGAAAAGTTCTGGTTCTAACCCGACGACTGTGATAGCGACGAAGATCTTGTTGGTAAATCGCCGAACGGGCAGCCGCTATATCACGCTCCTCGTCCAATAGGTCCAAAGCGTCTTGCCGTGCTGTCTCATTGTCCGCTTCAACATAAGCTGCCACACGAGGCGAATCGTGCCGGATATCACTAGGGAGAACTGCCTCTGCTCCGTAGACCATGAAAAATGGTGTGTATCCTGTGGATCGGTTTGGCGTAGTATTGATACTCCATAGCACAGATGGTAGCTCTTCAACCCAACATCCTGGTGTCCTTTGTAATGGGACCATAAGCCGGGGTTTGATGCCTCGGAAAATCTCTTGATTAGCTCGTTCTGCCTGTCCATTGGACTGGGGGTGTGCCACTGACGACACGTCAAGTCGGATGTGCTCACGCTCACAGAACTCCTTCATAGCACCCTTGGATAAATTGGTACCATTGTCAGTAATGATACTGTGTGGAAAGCCAAACCGTAAAATCACCTTTTTGATGAACTGCACCGATGTTGCTGCATCACACTTGCTGACAGGCTCCGCTTCAACCCACTTGGTAAATTTGTCAACTGCCACCAAAAGGTGGGTTTTCTTATCCTTGGATCTTTTAAAAGGTCTGACCATATCCAGCCCCCAAGTTGCAAACGGTCACGTTATTGGAATCATCCTCAATTCTTGAGTCGGCACATGAGCACGCCTTGAAAATTTCTGACATCCATCACACCGTTCAACCAAGTCCTCCGCATCAGCATGCGCTGTCAACCAGTAAAACCCGTGACGAAACGCCTTTGCCACCAGAGACTTTGAACCGGCATGGTGTCCACAATCCCCTTCATGGATTTCTCTTAAGATTTCACGGCCTTCCTCAGGAGAAACACAACGTTGAAATGCCCCTCATACACTGCAATGATGCAATTCACCATTGAGAATCGTCATAGACTTGGATCGCCGGACTATCTGCCTGGCTAGAATCTCATCCTCTGGCAACTCCCCCCGGTTCATGTATGTAAGATAAGGAACCGTCCAATCCGGAATAGCATGTAATGCTGCCACCAATTGAGCCTCCGGATCAGGAATAGCCAAATCCGCTTCACCTGGGAGCTGGACTGAACACGTCCAGAAAGACATTAGGCGGGACCAGTTTGCGCTGAGAACCCAACCGGCTTAAAGCGTCCGCCGCTTCATTCTTTCGACGGTCCACATGATCCACTTGATAACCCTTGAAGCAACCCGCAATATTATCCACTTCCCGACGATATGCAGCCATGAGCGGGTCCTTAGAATCCCAAGTGCCAGACACCTGTTGAGCCACGAGGTCCGAGTCACCGAAGCACTTAACCCGGCTTAAGTTCATCTCTTTAGCCATCCGGAGACCATGGAGCAAGGCTTCGTACTCAGCTGCATTATTAGTGCAAGGGAACATTAAGCGGAGAACATAACAAAACTTATCACCTCGTGGAGAAGTTAATACGACTCCATCCCCCGAGCCTTCCAATTGCCTCGATCCATCAAAATGAATAGTCCAATATGTGTGATCCGGCTTCTCTTCTGGTGCTTGTAACTCCGTCCAGTCATTGATGAAATCAACAAGTGCTTGAGACTTCACCGCCGTCCGAGGTACACACTTCAGTCCGTGTGGCCCAAGCTCTATAGCCCACTTGGCAATCTGGCTAGTCGCCTCCCGGTTCTGTATGATATCACCCAAGGGAGCTGAACTGACCACTGTGATGGGGTGCCCTTGAAAATACTGCTTCAACTTCTGACTGGCCATGAAAACACCATAGACCAGCTTCTGCCAATGCGGATACCTTTGCTTGGATTCAATAAGCACCTCGCTGATATAATAAACCGGCCGCTGAACCGGATATTCCTTGCCTGCCTCCTTGCGTTCCACCACAATAGCCACGCTAACTGCCCGAGCATTGGCTGCTACATATAATAATAGTGGCTCCTTGTCAACCGGAGCTGCAAGAACAGGCGGATTGGCTAATTGCCGCTTCAAGTCCTCAAATGCTTCATCAGCAGCCGGACTCTAGACGAAATTGTCTGTTTTCCTCAGCATTTGGTACAAAGGGATGGCCTTCTCTCCGAGGCGACTGATAAACCGGCTCAGTGCGGCGATTCTGCCCGCCAAACGCTGAACATCGTTGATACACTTTGGTTTAGCCAGGGAGGTAATAGCCGCAATCTTCTCCGGATTAGCCTCAATTCCTCTATTAGACACCAGGAAACCCAGTAACTTGCCTGCCGGAACACCAAAGACACACTTGGCCGGATTAAGCATCATCTTGTAAACGCGCAAGTTGTCAAAGGTTTCCTTCAAATCATCCACCAGCGTCTCCTTCTGCCTTGACTTCACTACAATATCATCCACATAGGCATGCACATTGCGGCCGATCTGTTTATGCAGGCAATTCTGTACACACCGTTGATAGGTGGCTTGGGCACTCTTGAGCCCGAAGGGCATAGATACATAGCAGAAGGCTCCAAAGGGAGTAATAAACGCTGTTTTCTCCTGGTCCTTAACTGCCATTTTGATCTGATGATATCCAGAGTATGCATCCAAAAAACTCAAACGCTCACAACCCGCCGTGGCATCAATGATCTGGTCAATGCGGGGGAGGGCAAAAGGATCCGCTGGACAGGCCTTGTTAAGATCTGTGTAATCCACACACATATGCCAAGTGCCGTTTTTCTTAAGAACCAGCACCGGATTAGCAAGCCACTCTGGATGGAACACTTCAATGATAAAGCCAGCTGCTAAAAGCCTGGCCACTTCCTCTCCAATGGCTTTGCGCCTTTCTTCGTTAAACCGGCGGAGGAATTGTTTCACCGGTTTATACTTAGGATCCACATTAAGAGTGTGCTCAGCGAGTTCCCTCGGTACACCTGGCATGTCGGACGGTTTCCATGCAAAGATGTCCCGATTCTCACGGATGAACTCGATGAGCGCGCTTTCCTATTTGGGATCCAGATTGGCACTGACAGTGAACTGCTTGGACGAATCGCCGGGCACAAAGTCAACAAGCTTGGTCTCTGCTACCGATTTGAACTTCAGATCCGAATCATGCTCTGTAGTTGGCTTCTTCAAAGGAGTCATATCCGCCGGATCAACATTGTCCTTATAGTACTTCAACTCCTCCGTGGCACAGACCGACTCTGCATAAGCCGCATCACCTTCCTCACATTCCAAAGCGACCCTACGGCTCCCATGAACCGTTATTGTCCCCTTGTAACCCGGCATCTTGAGCTGTAAGTAGATATAACAAGGCCGCGCCATGAACTTGGCATAAGCCGGCCGGCCAAACAAGGCGTGATACGGGCTCCGGATCTTCACCACCTCAAATGTTAGTTTTTCTGACCGGGAGTCGTGCTCGTCCCCAAAAGCCACATCCAGGGCTATCTTACCGACAGGATATGCAGATTTGCCAGGCACCACACCATGGAACACCGTGTTAGACGGTCTGAGATCCTTGTCTGTTAGACCCATGCGGCGGAATGTCTCATAGTATAGTATGTTAATACTGCTCCCTCCATCCATGAGTACCTTGGTGAATTTGTAACCCCCCACCTGAGGGTCTACCACTAATGCTAGCTGGCCCGGATTATCAACCCGGGGTGGGTGATCCTCTCTGCTCCACACGATAGGCTGCTCAGACCAGCGCAAGTAACATGGTAAGGCCGGTTCAACAGAATTCACCGCTCGCTTGTGGAGTTTTCGGTCGCGTTTATCCAAGCTAGTTGTGAAAACATGATGTTGCCCATTGTTTAACTGTTTTGGCTGGCTCTGATAACCCGACTGCTGCTGCTGCTGCTGCTGATTATTCTGGTTGTTGTGACCGCCCTGATTGAGACCTGAACCGGAAGCTCCATCATGACCCAGCCCATGGAAACCGGATCCTGAACCGCCACCTGACCCATGGTCATACCGGAAGGCATCAGAGTTTTTAAACTCCTACATAATATAACAATCCTTCCAAAGGTGGTTAGCCGGCGCCTCCTTCGTCCCGTGCTTTGGGCAAGGCTGATTCAACAGATAATTCAAACGGCTTGCGTTAGGATTGGGAGCCCCATTATGATTTGCCGCTTTACCTCTGCGCCGCTGCCCCCTGTCCTGGGCATTAGTGTTGGCTACAAAGTCCATGCTGCCATCCGCCTTGCGCTTGCCTCCGTTTCCATGACCCGCCAGTTTGTACTGCTGCTGCTTGGAGTTGCTATTCTTCTTTCCCTTCCTTGCTTCATCATCATCAGTCTCGGGATCCTTGGTACTATCCGAATCAGCATACTTCACTAAAGCGGCCATGGGAGTTCCCATGTCATTACAGAACCGCTTCATGCGTCCCAGCTTCAATTTTAAAGGCTTAAATCGGCAGTTGCCTTCCAGTGTTAAGATCGCAGAGTCAGCATTGATCCTGTCAGACGAGTGCAAAACTTCTGAAACGCGGCGCACCCAATGGGTCGTTGATTCTCCTTCCTCTTGGACACAAGCCGCTAGGTCTACTATGGACTTGGGCTGCTTACATGTATCCTTGAAATTCTGGATAAACTGGGCCCGCAACTGGGCCCATGAGCTGATAGAATTGGGCGGCAGGCTCTTCAACCAAGTACGAGCCGTGCCTTCAAGCATCATGGTGAAGTATTTCGCACACGCGGTCTCATCCACATCTAGCATCTCCATGGCCATCTCATAACTCTCTACCCACGCTTCGGGAGATAAATCAGCGGTGTAATTTGGCACCTTGCGCGGACCCTTGAAATCTTTGGGCAGGCGTACATTGTGTAAAGCGGGAATTAAACAAGGCACTCCCAAAGCGGATGCGACCCCTGGTCCGGCGGAGGTGGTAGGACGAACCGACGTCAGTTGACCCGCATCATTCTGTGCTGCTAACTCGGCCTCCCTTCGTGCTCGGGCCCGGTCCACCACATCCTGAGCATCGCGAACTCCACCTGCAGGGTTATTGCCACGGGCCGCTTCACGGCCTCGCGCATTGCTTGATATGGCCGGTTCATCCATGCACCTGCTATAGCTCCGGCTTGGATGGGGCGTGGAGTGAATCCGATCACGGCTGTACGAGTATGCTTCCTGCTGAATCAACGCGGTCCGGAGAAGCTCCTTAACCCGGCGTGTCTCTATCGCTTGTGGAGAGTCCCCTTCAACTGGGATAGCCTCTAACCGCGCGGCGGCTGCAACAAGGTTGTCCATAGGATTAGAATAATGACCCGGGGGCGTCTGGACCGGCGGAGGAACCACAATGTTCTGCTGAGGAGGTTCCATCAGGCGAGGTTGGACCGTCGCCCCTGCCCCTAGTGCCTCAGTCCGGTTTGTCTCCAGGTACTGCGGCGGATTACTGGGTCCAGCTCCTGGAGTGTGAAAGACATTTTGGGGGTCAAACCCTAACGACAGGCGTGATCTGTGCTTCCGCTTCAAGACCTCCTGTGATGCATTCTGGTCAAGCATGAGCTTATAGGCCTGGGCGTCCAAAGCGGCCCGCTCTGCAGTCATCCTGTCCTTCTCTGCTGCCAGATTCACATTGGCTTGCACGATCTGCTCTCTCACCTTTGCAATCTCTGCATCATGGGCCTCCTGATCCGCCGAATTGGCTTCTGCCATAAGCGCGGCTAGTGCATCAAACGGATCAGATAGAACTTGAACCGGCGGGCGCACAAGGCCTCCTGCCCCTGCTGCCGCTGCCGCTGCTGATCCGGAGAGCATTGCTGCGGCGGTCGAAGATGATTCGCCGCCTGGGGCCGGCCATGAATATTCCTACCCGGTTGATCTGGCCCGGGGGGTCCGGAATACTGTCGCCATCGGAACAGCCCCTAACCTGGTCGTCTTGCAACTGGTATAGCGATTCGGTCTCTCTGGTCGAGGACTCGTCGTCGGAATAGACGACGGTCTCGCTACCGTGTTCTGACTCGTCCTCATGCTCTCCTCCGTGGATGACTCCAACGAAGGCACGCTTCATGGCCGGTTTAGCCTGGGTAGATCTCGCACGCTGAGCCGTCTCGACGAGGTCGGTGCAGATGTCCGGCTCAGGCCCAGGCTCACCGATCTTGCCAATGAAAACGTGTATGCCACCAAAGGGGACCCGGTACCCGTACTCGATCGAATCGGCCTCGGGACCCCATCCTGCGTCGTTGATGTAGATCCTTCCACGACGACTCTTGGTCATCCGGCCCACAACATAGCCTTCGAGTCCCTTGAGCTTGCCCTCCAAGATCATCAAACCATCGTGCGATAGCCCCATGGTGGGCGCCAACTGTCGTGGATTTGTCACGGCAGATGTCCTAGTGAAAGGACTTAGTCGTGGAGCCATCTCTATGGGTTTACTTGAAGGGGTTAAAGCGGACACAAAGACATGAGGGTTTATACTAGTTCGGCCCCTTCGATGAAGGTAAAAGCCTACGTCTAGTTGTGATGGAATTGATGTGATCTCGATGGCTAGGGAGCAAACAAGCTTCGCCTAGACTCGAGTTGTGGTTGTCTCTCTTGAACCGCCGCCGGGTCGTCCCCTTATATACACGGGTGACGCCCGTCGGTCCATAGAGTCCCAACCGGTTCATACTCGTATCCCGGTTCCTAACTTACAATACAAGTTATACATCAGGACGGTTTACGGCTATAGGTTCTGAACCGACTACAGGCCTTGGGCCTTTATCTGCTTATACCACTAATGAGGTTAACCCGGCCCAAGTAGGCCGGTTTACGCCTAGTGGTAATATCCCCAACAGGTATGCACGTTGTTCATCTGTAAAAGAGAGGAACTTAGTTTGGAAGGAAATCGTGCGAAAAAGTGCATGAAAAATATTAATAAATGAATAAAGTAGAGTCTATATTAGCTCATTATTGCTTATACGCACAGCCCCTTGTGAAAGGGTGTGCGGCTAGGGAGCCCCTAGCTTATTTATGCCGGACTCGTCTAGCCGTGTCCAGGGTCTCTGAATGACCCTCTTAATGAAATGATGTCGCGTGGACCGGGCATTTTAAGTGTAAGAGACGCGTAATGTGGTATGGCGTTAAAGCGGACAAAAGCTTCATGTCCCAATAGTGCTTGATAGCTACTTTTGAATGGGGCGACATGAAAGATTAGTTTTTCGCGTCGGAAGTTGTTTGGTGACCCGAACACAACTTCTAGTAATAAGGAGCATGTGCACTTGGCGTAAGGGCCTGGCGTCACTCCTTTAAAGGAAGTGCGGCTATGTCGAATTTTAGTAAGGTCTATCCCCAACTTGCGGATTGTGTTCGGATATAGCAGGTTTAAATCGCTGCCGCCGTCCATCAAGACTTGTGTAAATTGTAGTCCGTCGATTATGGGATCCAATATTAGGGCAGTCCATCGTGCATTTCGAACACTTCTGGAATAATCCAGGTGGTCAAAAGTGATTGGTTTTGACATCCAATCTCGAGGTTCCGCTGGGGTGGACCGTGCGAGACCCATCTTAGCGGGTGCGGCATTATTTTTCCGTATTATCACATGAAGTGAGTTTACTGCTTTGACTTCTTGTGGGAAAGTCTTTTGTTTTCCGGTGCCCTGCTGGTGGGGTTTGTCGTCGTCCTCGCTTGGTGCGTCAAGCCCCTTGTGTTCGGCGTTGAGTCGGCCGGACTGTTTGAAAACCCAACAATCTCGGTGGGTGTGGTTTGCAGGCCTTCCGGAGGTACTGTGGATTTGACATATCCTGTCCAAAATTTTGTTTAAGTTGGATAGCTCGTCACTGTTGTCCTTAAGAGGCAGTGTTTTGTTGTTTGGCCGTGAGCTTTTGAATCCGGCATTGACCGCCGTGTTCTTTGGGCTTTTCTCTTTATTCCGGCGCTGATCTTTTCTGCGCCGTGATTTTCCGTTTCCATCTCTGATCTCCGATGTACTTGGGTCGCTGGTGCTGCATCTTGCTAGCCAGCTGTCTTCCCCCATGCAAAAGCGGGTCATGAGGCTTGTTAGCGCGGACATTATCCTCGGCTTCTCTTGGCCGAGGTGTCTGGTGAGCCATTTGTCTCGGACGTTGTGTTTAAAAGCTGCTAAGGCTTCGGCGTCCGGACAGTCGACTATTTGGTTCTTTTTAGTAAGGAACCTGTTCCAGAATTTGCGCGCTGACTCTCCGGGCTGTTGAGCTATATGACTTAGATCGTCTGCATCCGGAGGGCGGACATAAGTCCCTTGAAAATTTGCTCTAAACGCGTCCTCAAGCTCTTCCCAACTTCCTATAGTGTTTTCTGGGAGGCTTTTGAGCCTATGCCGAGCTGGCCCTTTGAGCTTGAGGGGTAGATATTTTATGGCGTGGAGGTCATCTCCTCTAGCCATGTGTATCTGTAGTATATAATCCTCTATCCAGACTCCAGGGTCTGTTGTTCCGTCGTAAGCCTCTATGTTTATGGGTTTAAACCCTGCTGGGAATTCATGATCCAGCACCTCATTGGTGAAACATAGTGGGTGTGCGGCGCCCCTATATTTGGGTGCACCGCTGTCTTCGAACACTTGGCGTGTTGTGTTGCTTCCTGGGGCCCTCTTTTTTGGCCCGTAAATGTACCTGGCTGGGCCATCTGTTTTCCCAGGATCATGAGTCGGCTTGTGTGCGGCGCCGCTTGTAGTTTTTGGCCTATCATCTGGCCGTCTATCCGGCGAGGCGGCCTCTTTGTTTTTCGACTGTGGGGGCTCTATGGCTTCCTCGTCAAATTCTGGCAGCAGCTTGCGCTTCGGGTAGCTCTTTGATTGATGGCCATTGCCGTATTTGTCTGCGGTTTTGAGTACTTTGCTCCACCTCATTCTGAGTATGTCTTCCACTGTTTTGAGCTTCCGTTTTTCCTTCTTCAGACTTCTTGCAGTGGCGACGAGTCTTTTGCGAAGGCTCTTGTTCTCCGGTGGTGTGTCCAGCGTGAGGTCGTCTGGACTGTTGGTTTCGCCGGGCATGGATTGATTATCCGATTCGTCCTGTTCAGACGGTTGCTTGGCTGCATGTTCGTCGTCCACCGGTTTGCCCTGCTCTATTGCTGGGTCATTAGGAGCGCTGTTGTTGTCGAGGCGGGACTTAGGGCGGCGTCTGCATCGCCGTTTTGGTTGTTTATCGGCGGGATTATCCTTTGTCGCGCCCCGTTGGTCCTTGTTATCGCTTCCTTTTGGGGTATCCACCATATATACATCATGGGTTGGGGTAGCCTTCCGGTGCTCTGTGAGTGCTGGTTCTTGATCGTCTCCGGCATCGTCGTCCATACTGTCGATGTCTTCGGAGTCGTAGTCTAGCATGTCGGTTAGATCGTCGACAGTGGCTACAAAGTGGGTGGTGGGTGGGCTTTGAATTTCTTCGTCGTACGCATCCCAACTATCCTGGCCATAATCCGGCCAGGGCTCTCCGGATAGCGAGAGATGTTTTAGCGAATTTAAGATGTCGCCAAAGGGCGAGTGCTGAAAGATGTCCGCAGCGGTGAAATCCATGATCGGCGCCCAATCGGATTCGATTGGCAGGGGTGCAGGAGGTTCAGAGTTCGGCAGGGAGTCCGGCACCTCAGAGTCACGAGCTTTATAGGGGACAAGGTCAGTGTTCGGCTCCATCGCCGTGGAAGTCGCAGCCCCCGAGGCGGTGTCCAGCCACCTGTCCTTGATCTGCTCGATCGGCTCCGAACTTGGGGTCGGAGCGGATTCGTGTGCGGCCACCAAGGCACTGTCCGGCGGCAGAGCTAAATCATGCCCATCGTGACAGTGCAGCAAGCACGGCTGTGGCTCGGATCCATCGAAGATCAAGTCTCCGCGGATATCCGCCGTGAAGTTTAGGCTTCCAAATCTGACCTGACGGCCAGGGGCGTAGCTTTCGATCTGCTCTAGATGGCCAAGTGAATCAGCCCGCAGTGCGAAGCCGCCGAATACGAAGATCTGTCCGGGGAGAAAAGTCTCACCCTGGACGGCGTTGTCGCTGATTGAAGAAGCCATCAAGCCTATCGGTGACGACACAGAGGAACTCTCAATGAAAGCGACAATGTCGGTGTCAAAACTGGCGGATCTCGAGTAGGGGGTCCCGAACTGTGCGTCTAGGCGGATGGTAACAGGAGACAAGGGACACGATGTTTTTACCCAGGTTCGGGCCCTCTCGATGGAGGTAAAACCCTACTCCTGCTTGATTGATATTGATGATATGGGTAGTACAAGAGTGGATCTACCACGAGATCAAGGAGGCTAAACCCTAGAAGCTAGCCTATGGTATGATTGTTGTAATGGTTGTTGTCCTACGGACTAAAACCCTCTGGTTTATATAGACACCGGAGAGGGATAGGGTTACACAGAGTCGGTTACAATGGTAGGAGATCTACATATCCGTATCGCCAAGCTTGCCTTCCACGCCAAGGAAAGTCCCATACGGACACGGGACGGAGTCTTCAATCTTGTATCTTCGTAGTCTTGGAGTCCGGCGGATGATGATAGTCCGGCTATCCGGACACCCCCTAGTCCAGGACTCCCTCATCCCTAGTGAGCCTCTAGTTGACTAGCTCGTTGATCAACAGATAGTCATGGTTTCCTGACTATGGGCATTGGATGTCATTGATAACGGGATCACATCATTAGGAGAATGATGTGATGGACAAGACCCAATTCTAAGCATAGCTCAAAGATCGTGTAGTTCATTTAGCTAGAGCTTTTCAATTGTCGAGTATCATTTCCTTAGACCATGACATTGTGCAACTCCCGGATACCGTAGGAGTGCTTTGGGTGTGCCAAACGTCACAACGTAACTGGGTGACTATAAAGGTGCACTACGGGTGTCTCCGAAAGTGTCTGTTGGGTTGGCACGATCGAGACTGGGATTTGTCACTCCGTATGACGGAGAGGTATCTCTGGGCCCACTTGGTAATGCATCATCATAATGAGCTCAATGTGACCAAGTGTCTGGTCACGGGATCATGCATTACGGTACAAGTAAAGTGACTTGCCGATAACGAGACTAAACGAGGTATTGGGATACCGACGATCGAGTCTCGGGCAAGTAACATACCGATTGACAAAGGGAATTGAATACGGGGTTGATTGAATCTTCGACATCGTGGTTCATCCGATGAGATCATCAAGGAGTATGTGGGAGCCAACATGGGTATCCAGATCCCGTTGTTGGTTATTGACCGAAGAGGCATCTCGGTCATGTCTACATGTCTCCCGAACCCGTAGGGTCTACACACTTAAGGTTCGGTGACGCTAGGGTTGTAGAGATATTAGTATGCAGCAAACCGAAAGTTGTTCGGAGTCCCAGATGAGATCCCGGACGTCACGAGGAGTTCCAGAATGGTCCGAGGGTGAAGAATTATATATAGGAAGTGCAGTTTTGGCCATCGGGAGAGTTTCGGGGGTCACCGGTATTGTACCGGGACCACCGGAAGGGTCCCGGGGGTCCACCGGGTGGGGCCACCTATCCCGGAGGGCCCCGTGGGCTGAAGTGGGGAGGGGACCAGCCCCTGGTGGGCTGGTGCGCCCCCCCTTGGGCCCCCCTGCACCTAGGGTTGGGAACCCTAGGGGAGGGGGCGCCTCCACTTGCCTTGGGGGGCAAGGCTCCCCCCTTGGCCGCCACCCCCCTAGAAGATCCCATCTCCTAGGGTCGGCGCCCCCCTGGGGACCCTATATAAAGAGGGGGGAGGGAGGGCAGCCGCACCCTTGCCCCTGGCGCCTCCCTTCCCCCTTGCTACACCTCTCCCTCCCGCAAACGCTTGGCGAAGCCCTGCCGGATCCCTGCTGCATCCGCCACCACGCCGTTGTGCTGCTGGATCTTCATCAACCTCTCCTTCCCCCTTGCTAGATCAAGAAGGAGGAGACGTCACGCTGACCATACGTGTGTTGAACGCGGAGGTGCCGTCCATTCGGCGCTAGGATCTCCGGTGATTTGGATCACGACGAGTACGACTCCCTCAACCCCGTTCTCTTGAACGCTTCCGCTCACGATCTACAAGGGTATGTAGATGCACTCCTCTCTCTCGTTGCTGGATGAACTCGTAGATTGATCTTGGTGAACATAGATTTTTTATTTATTTTATGCAACGTTCCCCAACAGTGGTATCAGAGCCAGGTCTATGCGTAGTTCTCTTTGCACGAATAGAACACAATTTGTTGTGGGCGTAGATGTTGTCAACTTTCTTGCCACTACTAGTCTTATTTTGCTTCAGCGGTATTGTGGGATAAAGCGGCCCGGACCGACCTTACACGTACGCTTACGTGAGACAGGTTCCACCGACTGACATGCACTAGTTGCATAAGGTGGCTAGCGGGTGTCTGTCTCTCCCACTTTAGTTGGAGCGGATTCGATGAAAAGGGTCCTTATGAAGGGTAAATAGAAGTTGGCAAATCACGTTGTGGCTTTAACGTAGGTAAGAAAACGTTCTTGCTAGATCACCTTTAGAAGCCACGTAAAAAAACTTGTAACAACAATTAGAGGACGTCTAACTTGTTTTTGCAGCAAGTGTTTTGTGATGTGATATGGCCAAAGTTGTGATGAATGATGAATGATATATATGTGATGTATGAGATCATGTTCTTGTAATAGGAATCACGACTTGCATGTCGATGAGTATGACAACCGGCAGGAGCCATAGGAGTTGCCTTTATTTTTGTATGACCTGCGTGTCATTGAGAAACGCCATGTAAATTACTTTACTTTATTGCTAAACGTGTTAGCCATAGTAGTAGAAGTAATAGTTGGCGAGCAACTTCATGGAGACACGATGATGGAGATCATGATGATGGAGATCACAGTGTCATGCCGGTGATGAAGATGATCATGGAGCCCCGAAGATGGAGATCAAAGGAGCTATATGATATTGGCCATATCATGTCACTATGATGATTGCATGTGATGTTTATCATGTTTTTCATCTTGTTTACTTAGAACGACGGTAGTAAGTAAGATGATCCCTCATAATAATTTCAATAAAAGTGTTCCCCCTAACTGTGCACCGTTGCGAAGGTTCATTGTTTCGAAGCACCACGTGATGATCGGGTGTGATAGATCCTAACGTTCAAATGCAATGGGTGTAAGCCAGATTTACACACGCAATACACTTAGGATGACTTGACGAGCCTAGCATGTACAGACATGGCCTCGGAACATGGAAGACCGAAAGGTCGAGCATGAGTCGTATAGAAGATACGGTCAACATGAAGATGTTCACCGATGTTAACTAGTCCGTCTCACGTGATGATCGGACACGGCCTAGTTGACTCGGATCATGTTTCACTTAGATGACTAGAGGGATGTCTGTCTAAGTGGGAGTTCATTAAATAATTTGATTAAGATGAACTTAATTATCATGAACTTAGTCTAAAATCTTTACAATATGTCTTGTAGATCAAATGGCCAACGCTCATGTCCACCTGAACTTCAACGCGTTCCTAGAGAAAACCAAGCTGAAAGACGATGTCAGCAACTATACGGACTGGGTCCGGAACCTGAGGATCATCCTCATAGCAGCCAAGAAAGATTATGTCCTAGAAGCGCCGCTAGGTGAAGCACCAATCCCAGAGAACCAAGACGTTATGAACGCTTGGCAGTCTCGTGCTGATGATTACTCCCTCGTTCAGTGCGGCATGCTTTACAGCTTAGAACCGGGGCTCCAAAAGCGTTTTGAGCAACACGGAGCATATGAGATGTTCGAGGAGCTGAAAATGGTTTTCCAAGCTCATGCCCGGGTCGAGAGATATGAAGTCTCCGACAAATTCTTCAGCTGTAAGATGGAGGAAAATAGTTCTATCAGTGAGCACATACTCAAGATGTCTGGGTTGCACAACCGCTTGACTCAGCTGGGAGTTAATCTCCCGGATGACGCGGTCATTGACAGAATCCTTCAGTCGCTTCCACCGAGCTACAAGAGCTTTGTGATGAACTTCAATATGCAGGGGATGGAAAAGACCATTCCTGAGGTATATTCAATGCTGAAATCAGCGGAGGTGGAGATCAAAAAGGAACATCAAGTGTTGATGGTGAATAAAACCACTAAGTTCAAGAAGGGCAAGGGTAAGAAGAACTTCAAGAAGGACGGCAAGGAAGTTGCCGCGCCTGGTAAGCCAGTTGCCAGGAAGAAGTCAAGCAATGGAGTCAAGCCTGAGACTGAGTGCTTTTATTGCAAGGGAAGTGGTCACTGGAAGCGGAGCTGCCCCAAGTACTTAGCGAACAAGAAGGCCGGCAAAACCAAAGGTATATGTGATATACATGTAATTGATGTTTACCTTACCAGTGCTCATAGTAGCTCCTGGGTATTTGATACCGGTGCGGTTGCTCATATTTGTAACTCAAAGCAGGAGCTGCGAAATAAGCGGAGACTGGCGAAGGACGAGGTGACGATGCGCGTCGGGAATGGTTCCAAGGTCGATGTGATCGCCGTCGGCGCGCTACCTCTACATTTACCTACGGGATTAGTTTTAAACCTCAATAATTGTTATTTAGTACCAGCTTTGAGCATGAACATTGTATCAGGATCTCGTTTAATTCGAGATGGCTACTCATTTAAATCCAAGAATAATGGTTGTTCTATTTATATGAGTGATATGTTTATGGTCATGCCCCGCTGGTGAATGGTTTATTCTTAATGAATCTCGAGCGTAATGTTACATATATTCATAGTGCGAATACCAAAAGATGTAAAGTTGATAACGATAGTCCCACATACTTGTGGCACTGCCGCCTTGGTCACATTGGTGTCAAGCGCATGAAGAAGCTCCATGCTGATGGACTTTTAGAGTCTCTAGATTATGAATCGTTTGACACATGCGAGCCATGCCTCATGGGCAAGATGAACAAGACTCCGTTCTCCAGAACAATGGAGCGAGCAACCAACTTATTGGAAATCATACATACTGATGTGTGCGGTCCAATGTGCGTTGAGGCTCGCGGAGGATATCATTATGTTCTCACACTCACTGATGACTTGAGTAGATATGGGTATGTCTACTTGATGAAACACAAGTCTGAGACCTTTGAAAAGTTCAAGGAATTTCAGAATGAGGTAGAGAATCAACGTGACCGAAAGATAAAATTCCTACGATCAGATCGTGGGGGAGAATATTTAAGTCACGAATTTGCTACGCACTTAAGGAAATGTGGAATCGTTTCACAACTCACGCCGTCTGGAACACCTCTGCGAAATGGTGTGTCCGAACGTCGTAATCGCACTCTATTGGATATGGTGCGATCTATGATGTCACTTACTGATTTACCGCTATCATTTTGGGGATACGCTCTAGAGACAGCTACATTCACTTTAAATAGGGCACTGTCTAAATCCGTTGAGACGACACCGTATGAATTATGGTTTGGGAAGAAACCTAAGCTGTCGTTTCTAAAAGTTTGGGGATGCGATGCTTATGTCAAGAAACTTCAACCTGAGAAGCTCGAACCCAAGTCGGAAAAATGCGTATTCATAGGATACCCTAAGGAAACCATAGGGTATACTTTCTACTTAAGATCCGAAGGCAAGATCTTTGTTGCCAAGAACGGGTCCTTTCTGGAGAAAGAGTTTCTCTCGAAAGAATTAAGTGGGAGGAAAGTAGAGCTTGATGAAGTACTACCTCTTGAAACGGTGGGTAGCGCAACTCGGGAAAATGTTCCTGTGGTGCCAGCACCGACAAGAGAGGAAGTTAATGATGATGATCAAGATACTTCGGATCAAGCTCCTACTGAACTTCGAAGGTCCACAAGGACACGTTCCGCACCAGAGTGGTACGGCAATTCTGTCTTGGAAATCATGTTGTTGGACAATGGTGAACCTTCGAAATATGAAGATGCGATGGCGGGCCTAGATTCCAACAAATGGATTGAAGCCATGCAATCCGAGATAGGATCCATGTATGAAAACAAAGTGTGGACTTTGACAGACTTGCCCGATGATCGGCGAGCGATAGAAAACAAATGGATCTTTAAAAAGAAGACGGACGCGGATGGTAATGTTACCATATATAAAGCTCGACTTGTCGCTAAGGGTTATCGACAAGTTCAAGGGATTGACTACGATGAGACGTTCTCTCCCGTAGCGAAGAAGCTGAAGTCCGTCCGAATCATGTTAGCAATTGCCGCATACTATGATTATGAGATATGGCAAATGGACGTCAAAACGGCATTCCTTAACGGTCACCTTAAGGAAGAACTGTATATGATGCAGCCGGAAGGTTTTGTCGACCCTGAGAATGCTAACAAGGTATGCAAGCTCTAGCGATCCATTTATGGGTTGGTGCAAGCATCTCGGAGTTGGAACATTCGTTTTAATGAGATGATTAAAGTGTTTGGGTTTATGCATACTTATGGAGAAGCCTGCGTTTACAAGAAAGTGAGTGGGAGCTCTGTAGCATTTCTCATATTATATGTTGATAACATAATTTTGATGGGAAATGATATAGAACTTTTGAACAGCATAAAGGCCTACTTGAATAAGTGTTTTTCAATGAAGGACCTTGGAGAAGTTGCTTACATATTAGGCATCAAAATCTATAGAGATAGATCAAGACGCCTCATAGGTCTTTCACAAAGCACATACCTTGATAAGATACTGAAGAAGTTCAATATGGATCAGTCCAAGAAAGGGTTCTTACCTGTATTGCAAGGTGTGAGATTGAGCTCGGCTTAATGCCCGACCACGGCAGAAGATAAAGAAGAGATGAGTGTCATCCCCTATGCCTCAGCCATAGGGTCTATCATGTATGCCATGACCTGTACCAGACCTGATATAAACCTTGCCGTAAGTTTGGTAGGAAGGTACCAAAGTAATCCCGGCAAGGAACACTGGACAGCGGTCAAGAACATCCTTAAGTACCTGAAAAGGACTAAGGACATGTTTCTCGTATATGGAGGTGACAAAGAGCTCGTCGTAAAGGGTTACGTCGACGCTAGCTTCGACACAGATCTGGATGATTCTAAGTCACGAACCGGATACGTGTATATTTTGAATGGTGGGGCAGTAAGCTGGTGCAGTTGCAAGCAGAGCGTCGTGGCGGGATCTACATGTGAAGCGGAGTACATGGCAGCCTCGGAGGCAACACATGAAGCTATCTGGGTGAAGGAGTTCATCACCAACCTAGGAGTCATACCCAATGCGTTAGGGCCAGTCACTCTCTTCTGTGACAACACTGGAGCGATTTCCCTTGCCAAGGAGCCCATGTTTCACAAGAAGACCAGGCACATCAAGCGTCGCTTCAACTCCATTCGTGAAAATGTTCAAAATGGAGACATAGATATTTGCAAAGTGCATACGGATCTGAATATCGTAGATCCGTTAACTAAACCTCTTCCGCGAGCAAAACATGATCAACATCAGAACTCTATGGGTGTTCGATTCATCACAATGTAACTAGATTATTGACTCTAGTGCAAGTGGGAGACTGTTGGAAATATGCCCTAGAGGCAATAATAAAATGGTTATTATTATATTTCCTCGTTCATGATAATTGTCTTTTATTCATGCTATAATTGTGTTATCCGGAAACCGTAATACATGTGTGAATACATAGACCACAACATGTCCCTAGTGAGCCTCTAGTTGACTAGCTCGTTGATCAACAAATAGTCATGGTTTCCTGACTATGGACATTTGGATGTCATTGATAACGGGATCACATCATTAGGAGAATGATGTGATGGACAAGACCCAATCCTAAGCATAGCACAAGATCGTGTATATCGTTTGCTAGAGCTTTTCCAATGTCAAGTATCATTTCCATAGACCATGAGATCATGTAACTCCCGGATGCCGTAGGAGTGCTTTGGGTGTACCAAACGTCACAACGTAACTGGGTGGCTATAAAGGTATACTACAGGTATCTCCGAAAGTGTCTGTTGGGTTGACATGGATCGAGACTGGGATTTGTCACTCCGTATGACGGAGAGGTATCTCTGGACCCACTCGGTAATGCATCATCATAATGAGCTCAATGTGACCAAGTGTTTGGTCACAGGATCATGCATTATGGTACAAGTAAAGTGACTTGCCGGTAACGAGATTGAACGAGGTATTGGGATACCGACGATCGAATCTCGGGCAAGTAACGTACTGATTGAACAAGGGAATTCTATACGGCATTACTTGAATCCTCGACATTATGGTTCATTCGATGAGATCATCGTGGAACGTGTGGGAGGCAACATGGGTATTCAGATCCCGCTGTTGGTTATTGGCCGGACAGTCGTCTCGGTCATGTCTGCATGTCTCCCGAACCCGTAGGGTCACCACTCTTAAGGTTTGGTGATGCTAGGGTTGTAGAGATTCTAGTATGCGGTAACCCGAAAGTTGTTCGGAGTCCCAGATGAGATCCCGGACGTCACGAGGAGTTCCGGAATGGTCCGGAGGTGAAGAATTATATAGAGGAAGTCCAGTTTCGGCCATCGGGAAAGTTTCGGGGGTCACCAGTATTGTACCGGGACCACCAAAAGGGTCCCACGGGTCCACCGGGTGGGGCCACCTATCCCGGAGGGCCCCATGGGCTGAAGTGGGGAAGAGAACCAGCCCCTGGTGGGCTGGTGCACCCCCCTTGGGCCTCTCCTGCGCCTAGGGTTGGAAACCCTAGGGGTGGGGGGCGCCCCACTTGACTTGGGGGGCAAGTCCCCCCCCCTTGGCCGCCGCCCCCCTTGAGATGGGTTCTCTAGGGGGCCGACACCCCCCCCCCTCC